>NC_050452.1:32431558-32517402 GCF_903995425.1 Onychomys torridus
AAGGGGGAAAAGCATGCAGAACACTTTCTCTCTGCTGCCTTCTTTCTCTTTCTCCCGACAGAATCATCCCTGTGAGCCCTGGCTGGGCTGGACCTCTCTATCCTCTTGCTATAGGCTCCACGGGCTGGGATGGCAGATGTGCACAAGGACAGCCGGCATTCTCCACTCTAATGTCTTATTGCAGCAAAATTCCTACCAGATCAATCCCTCAATCATTTTATTCAGAAAAAGTGAAAAAAGAGCGAATACTGAAACTAATTCTTTTCAATTATCCCCACTATACTCTAGAGTCTCTTTTCCTTTCAGGTTACTCTAAACACAAAGTGGCAGTATTTAAAGAAATAAGAAAACCCATAAATTCTTACTTTGTTTAAATTCCAAAGAGAAAGACAGAAAAATCCCCGAGAAGAGTGAAACGCGGCCACAGTACTCTCCTGACAGGTTCTCCAGACAGTGGAGGACACAGTGTGAGGTACTCACCTGAAATACTGGCTGAAGGCTGCCAGCACGTTCTTGTGTGCTTTGAAGCAGACTCCCCTCACCACCAGCATGCAGTCACAAAGCAGGCCTTGGATCCGCTGCTCTCGCAGTTGCTGGAGAAGGTGGCAGCTGTGAATGGCAACAGGGTCCATACTGGACCATGAGACCTACAGCAGAGAATGTAGGTAAGAGACTCTCAAGAACACCATTGAGACAAAAGGGACCCCAAAAGCACAAACTGCTCTTGGCTTTTATCATGGTGCATTAAAGTTATAGCTTAAAACACACACCTACCCACTGAACTGCAGCATCTAGCTCAGAGCTGTTCAGCCCACTCTCTGCAATACGGAAATGTCTCCTCTTACTGATCCATTATGGAAGCCATTAGCTATGTGAAACCCAAAGCACATGAGTCTGCTGACCTAGAAGGCGGCTGTGATAAGAGTGCATTTCTTTTATGGCCAACTATGAATATGCCAAATTAAAAATGAAAGTACATATACACAAACAAGCATAAAGGAAAAAAAAAAGCCAACCAGCTAAGATCAAACCCATACTTATTGAACACTTTGTGATAGTTAATCTTGACCTTCAACTTGATGGGATTGAGAATCCCGGAGATGCACCCCTGTTGGTGTTGTCTGAGGGCACTTCTAGAAAGGCTTAAATGAGCAGGGAAGACCCATCCTGAATGTGGGTGACACCATCCTATAAGCTGGGGTTCCAGACCGAATAAAAGAGAGAAAGCAGCCAAGCAGTAGCATGCATCGCCCTGCTCCCTGGCTGCAGAGGTAATGTGACCAACTGCTTCTCGCTCCTGCCACCAAGCCTTCCCTCCATATGGACCGCATCCTCAGACTATGAGACAAGATAAACCCTTCCTTAAGTTGCTAGTGTCAGCTACTTGTTATAGCAACAACACAGAACCTATACATAGGTCAGTGAATTCAAAGATGGAGAGAGTCAGGAACCTATCTGGGGAGGTAAGACACACGTTAAAATAACTACCATCACCAGACAGAGAGCAAAGCAGTATCACAGAGCACCACATCCACTTAGATGTGCCTATGTGCCTCTCACACAGACATAGAGGAAGCAAGAGAATGGGATGTGCAGGTTACTGGGGTCTGTGACCAGCTGGTGTGGGGACCTCCAGGGCAGGAACCTGCCAGGCTTCAGAGTATGGCTGCATAGTAGATGGCATCCTAGAGAGGCAGAGGACAGATGACACTGAGCTTCATGCCTTATGACAACTGACTCTGGGAAGGAGACGGAAAACCTGGTTATTATTCCCCATCTACCTACTGAGTGACTACTATGTACTATATTCTAGGGCACCATCAGTGAGTAGAGCACACCAGGGGTCCTGGAAGCTTCAGTTCTAGTAAGGGCGGTGCACAGCTAATGGGACAATTACAGCTGAAATCAGATGCAGCCTCTGGCATCCAAACACAGTGGGAGGAACAGGGGACACTGAGGATCCAAATGGCAAGCTGGTGCACTAAACCGTAGAGGACAAAATGGCCTTGTGCCCACAGTGAAGCACTGGAGAAGCCAGGAAAGTTAAACACACAGCTTATTTCTTCAACGGAATGAGAGGCTTAGTTGTTTTCCTGGAATTCTAGGGGGAAATGTAGTTTACAACCTAGTTGCTACCTGCTGAACCAGGCCCTGACCATATCTTCCAGAATTTATGTTTTACTTATCCCAGATCCTTTCCCCTTAAAACTTTGAGCACTACTTCTAAGCCATAAAACTCATCCTTGTGAGAGATGTCATTTGTACAACAGCCTAAGTGACGTCTATGACTCTTAGGACCAGGTCAGTCCTGACACCCACAGGCATTATGTTTACCTCAGTCAATCTCCCTAGACCCTAAATCTTGGGCACTACCTCTGAGTTAACTGTACCCATCTTTGCAAAAGAAGCCGGGTGTAGTTTGTAAAGAATTTCAATGTGCCAGTTGGTGGTGGTGCATGCCTTTAATTTCAGCATTCAAGAGACAGAGGCAGGCAGATCTCTGTGAGTTCAAGGAAACCCCATCTCAAAAATATATATATAAAAGAATCTCAACATAAACATGCCTTAAATTAGTTGTGCACTTGGGACTGAGTTAATTGTTATCAGAAAACTTTTTCCCCCCAAAATTGTGCTGTACTTAAATACAGTTAAAGTAAAATGATCTGGGTCAGACTCTAGAAGTCTTGGCCCAGGACTGGCTACAAAAATCAAGCTGCTCCAAGCTTTGTTCTTCCCTCACCCTTGGTGTAGAATAATCTTTCTGTACACTGTGAAGATGTGTCTTTGCCCAGGTGTCTTCTGATTGGTTTAATAAAGAGCTGAATGCCAATAGCTAGGCAGGAAGAGTTTAGGCGAGACTTCAGAGAGCTCTGGGAAGAAGAAAGGCATAGAAGAAGCAGGACATGCAAGAGGAGAGGTAAAAGTCACGAACCACGTGACAGCACATAGATGAATAGAAATAGGTTAATTTAAGTTATAGTAATCTTTCCTTGGTGCAACAGAGTTCAGATGCGAGGCAGGTGGATATGAGAGTATAAATTTCCTCAATAGGTTGATACACTGATAAGTTCACAGCAGAATGGACTATTCGGGGGAGCAACCTAGCTGGCAAAAGCAATGGTCTTTGTGAGATAAAGACCTGGCCCACACCTGCTTCACTGGTCACCATAGCTCTGACATCTGTAAGTGTCTGATCTTTATTGACAGATAATTCACATAGTATACAATTTTCCTGTTTGCACAATTTGATAGACTTTAGTCCAGCATCCTCATAGGCCCATGACACTATTACCACTTCCCACTTCCTGTTTTAGAACATCACTGTCTTCAATTTCTTTCCTTTTTTTTTTTTTTTTTTTTGAATGCCGTTTATTGAAGGAGGGAGGAGGTCTTAAATACAGGCTTATAGCACAATGGGAGAACCCTGGAGGACAGAAGTTCACGATGTTTTACAATCTTGCATCTAAGCTGTTAATGCCCAATATGCAGGATACATGTGTCTGGGGCTTTATAGTCCTCAGCGTGTAGTTTGGGGATGGAGTGACCACATGAAACTAGAGGAATGTAGGGTTCCTTCTAATTCAGCAAGCTAAAATCTAAATCAAGAATATGACAGTAGGGGTTGGGGATTTAGCTCAGTAGTAGAGCGCTTGCCTAGCAAGAGCAAGGCCCTGGGTTTAATCCTCAGATCAAAAAAAAAAAAAAAAAAAAAAGAATATGACAGTAGAAAGATCAATGTGAAAGACATCAAACAATAGAAATTCCGGGGGAGGGGGGGAAGGCAAGTAGAAACAGAAGAAAAAGCTTGGATGATGTGAATGAAGAGAGGCTTCTCAAGGGAAAAGGGGCCTTAATGGAATTTAACCTAGAGGGTCCCAAAGCAAAGGCCCTTC
This sequence comes from Onychomys torridus, assembly GCF_903995425.1. Lineage (NCBI taxonomy): Eukaryota > Metazoa > Chordata > Mammalia > Rodentia > Cricetidae > Onychomys > Onychomys torridus. Next base: position 32,435,452 of record NC_050452.1, read on the forward strand.
TGCTTAGTAGTGATTCTGCCAAGTAGTTAACACCAGCAGATGATTTGTGGGACATTTTCTGTTGGGGCTTTTTATATCAAGCTTTAGAAAGGTCTTCAGGAGTTGGTAACTACTGTGCTTATCTTTATTTCTTTTTCTGTATGTATGTGCAGATATGAGTGAATGTTTTGTGTATACATGGGTGCACATGTGTGAAGACCAGAAGCCAACCTGAGGTATTGTTCCTCGGGGGCTGTCCACTTTCTTTCTTTTTTTTTTTTTTTTAAGATATATTCATTTATTTTATGAATGAGTGCTCAATCTGCATATACATCTTTATGCCATAAGAGGGCATCAGATCCCACTAAGATGGTTGTGAGCCACCATGTGGTTGCTGGGAATTGAACTCAGGACCTCTAGAAGAGCAGCCAGTGCTCTTAACTAACGAGTCATCTCTCCAGCCCCCACTTTCGTTTTTGAGACACGGTCTCTTACTCAGAAGAGAGGTTCACTGATCCCAGGGACCCACCTATTTCCACCTCCCCAATACTGGGATTACAAGTGCATGTCACCAAAATGGCCTCTTTATGTATGCCATCCGCATTCTCCAGATCCTCAGAACTTGATTACCTGTAGAGATCAGACTTTCAATAAGGCAAGTGAGTTAACAAGAGCCCATTAAGATGAGCCCTGTTCCAATCTGAAAGGTGTCCTTCCATAAGCAGAAAGAGGGAAACCTCCCTGTCACCGACAAATGCCCACCCGAGGGTTGTTTCTCAGAATACTGTTCATAGCCTGTTTGACTTTCATTCACTCATTTAAGCAACAAAAAGTGACCACTATCATACACCAGATGCTGTCTTAGGGGCTGACAACAGCTAATGTTTAGTGAGCACTTACTCAACTGCAGATACCCGCTCAGCACCTGACCTGCACCGACTCATCAGTCCTACCAAAGGTCCCGAGGAGTAAGCGCTGCAGTAATCGCGTTCTACAGATGGGACGCCAAGGCACAGATGGCCCCGTGGTGAAGGAGGCGGCGCGCGGCGATGAGGCCAGATCATACGCGCCTCTCCTCTCTTGGGGCGACGCAGGCACCAAGAGCCGCGCAGACCGCAGCAAGGGTGACAGCAAGAAGGAGGCTGGGCTCCCAGGTCTGGAGCCTAGCTTTGTGCTCGGCCAGGCGCGCCACACCGCGCTGTCAGCAGGCCCGCGCGCATCCCAACCGCGCTGACCCGCAGCCCGCGCGAGGCCAGAGTCCCGGGTCGCCTTACCACCGGAGGCCGCTCCCGCCCGGCCGCCTTCTCGTCCCTCGTCCCCGTCAGACCCTCGGCGTCAACTGCAAGACTGCAACCATCACGGAACCATTCCGACAACGCCCCCTCTGCAGCTCATCGGCGGCTTCCGGTGCCGTCACTTCCGTCCGGGGCGTGGCCGCGATGCCCATGCGCGTTGGCGCGCGCCGCCCGGGCGTGAGTTCTACGCGGGTGAGCTAGGAGAGCCGGTGGCAGCGCTGCGCTGGGCTGCTGCGGCTCCACGTGCTCCCGGCAGCCGGTTAAGACCGTTGGCGGAGTCTGCTGAGAGGTAAGGACGGCGGCTTGGAGCCCGGGGCCTGGAAGGAGGGCGATGGTGGCGTGGCCGCCTTCCTTGCGGACCCGCTCGCGGGCAAAGGCTGGAGTCCTGAGCTCCGAGAGAAATTGCGTCCCGGTTTTTAGTCAGAGAGTCTGTCGGGGCCGGCCAGATGGCATGGTTGGTCCCCACAGCACAGGGCTGCAGACCTGCTGCCTGATGGGGAGAAGGTTCTTCCTGAGGAGGGCCCTGAGGGCTCCCGGAGCACAGAAGACCAAAGACCTAAGAAGGGCGTGCAAATCCCCAAATCTCCAACTAGGTACAAGCTACTTAACTCTATTGTGCTTGGCTCTACGTCTGTTCAGAAGGGATGCTAGAGAACCTGACTTGGGGTGTGTGTGATGATTACAGGGCTAGAGAGCTTGGCATATAGTAGTTGCTCAGAAAATGTCAGGATTTTCCTGCAGCAACTAACGCCTAGGAGAGAGAGGTGAGGGGTGTGTGTTGCCTGCAAGCCTAACTTCTAGCCATTGAGGGCCTAGGACACGGGTTTGCTCAAATTGTGCCAGACTCCTGGTGTCTACCATAGTACCTAACACATGTAGTTATTCAGGTGAGGCTGTAGTGGGGAGGCTCGAACTGCAAGGCAGAAGCATAGCTTGGATTCTATGAGCTTCAATGGAAACAGGTACCTGACTCGTGGTCTTCCCTCAGGTCCCAGGAGGGTAGAGAGATGTGTGTTTGTCTTTTCTTGTCTTGCACTGCACTTGTGGTTTCTGGGAGTTCTGGAAGGGGCTTATGTCTAGTATAGTGCGTTGAGGTCCTATTCTTTTTGTTTTTTGTTTGTTTTTTTGAGACAGGGTTTCTCTGTGTAACAGCCCTGGCTGTCCTGGAACTTGCTCTGTAGCCCAGGCTGGTCTTGAACTCAGAGATCCTCCTGCCTCTGCCCCCCAAGTGCTAGGATTAAAGACGTGCACAACCACTGCCCAGCTGAGTCCCTATTTCATAGATAAGGAGAATCTGAAGTTTAAAGGGAGCAGTGTCTTACTCACTGGATCTTGTGCTGGAGTTGCCAGCCTGGCCTTTAAGATGTGCTGTTTTTAGAGAAAATCTAATCAGTGTGTGGGCATAAGTTTAAAAGTATGCTAAGAATGGGGGAGATAATCCAGTCTGTAAAATGATTGCTGCGCAAGCATGAGGACCTGAATCCTCTTGCCCAGAACCCAGGTTAAAAAGCAAGGCTGCCTCCATATTTTCAAACATAATAACAAGTCCACTCCTTCATACCAATTTTCTGCACATGTCTATTTTGAATGATTGTAATGAAATACCTGAGATATGCTAACTAGAAAGAGAAGAGGTTGCCAGGCAATGGTGGTGCATGCCTTTAATCCCAGTACTCAGGAGGCAAAGGCAGGCGATCTCTGTGAGTTCCAGGCCAGCCTGGGCTACAGAGTAGGTTCCAGGAAAGGCGCAAAGCTACACAGAGAAACTCTGTCTGGACTGGGGGAAGCAAGGCATGGTGATAAATCCCTGCAGCTCACTAGCCAGCTAGCCTGGTCTAAACAGCAAGCCCTCCAACTGCAGACATGGCTCAGTGATTAAGAATACTCACTGCTCTTTCAGAGGGCCTGGGTTCAATTCCCAGCACCCCAAATCCAAGAGATCCAGTGCCTTCTTCTGACCTCTTTGAGTACTAGGCACATACATAGAGGCAAAACATTTATAGACTTAATAAAATAAATCTTTAAAAAAAGAAAATGGGAGTGGCGTGGGATGGTGCACACCACCTTTAATCCTAGCACTCAGGAGGCAGAGATGGATGGATCTCATGAGTTCAAGGTCAGCCTGGTCTACAGAGCAAGTTTCAGGACAGGCTCCAAAGCTAAACAGAGAAACCCTGTCTCAAAAAAAAAAAAAAAAAAAAAAAAAAGAAAGAAAGGAAAGAAAAAGAAAGAAAGAAAGAAAGTGAGAGAGACAGGAGGTGGGCAACTTCTGAGGTTGGCCTGTGGCCTTGCCAGGTACCTCTTGGTCACAGCATTTATCACAGCAGTGGAAACCTCACAGGACATTGCTGGCTTCACTTACCCAGGGTTCTGGTCACAGTTTGTAGCCTTCATACTGGGGATGCTGTGAAGCCTGGACTAAACTAGTATCCTGCTGGATGCTCAGTGGAGCTGGCTTTTGTGATGTGAGCCTTAGCGTTCTTTGTAGTATGTGCTGCATACGTCTCATAAATGAAAGGTATTTCCCCAGATTGGATGTGCTGCACAGCCAAGGTGACCCTTGGGGCTGGGTTGGCCTCCCTGGATCATGAATAAGCTCCTTATCTCATTAGCCTAGCAGGTGGACACATTGTTTCCCCTTTCCTATCATGGGGATAGAAAAGCAGTTGAGTATGGCTCCAGACTGATGTTTCAGTTGGACATATGGCCTGATTCCAACCTTCCCCCTGAGTTGGTGTTCACACACACTGTAGTTGGTGTTCACACACACTGTACCCTGACCGTAAGGACCTGTTCTGTATAGATGCTGTAAGCATACTTTGTAGCACGCCACTTTTGCCACTTCCTGTGTCTTGTTTCCAGTGCCCTTCGGGGCCTTTCATTCTGGTCTTTCCCGACCAACAGACCCATGGTTCTCAGGGTTTGCTGAAGCGTGCCCGATCCTCCCTTGGCCAGAAACAGCAGTCCTCAGTGGTGGAGGTTGGAGGGGTGGTTTTCTTTGTCAGCCTCATTGTGGAAGTGCTCTCTGGTGTGTGTGTGTGTGTGTGTGTGTGTGTGTGTGTGTGTGTGTGTGTGTGTGTGTGTCTCCTTTAGCTAATCGCAGCAGCTGCTTCCTGTGTTGTGATAGCAGTCCATTTCTTAGTATCTAATCAGCGACTTGTGTCTTGTTCTTACATAAATCTGTAAGAATGTCCGGTCTAGGTGACAGCTGAGGTCAGCTCCGAGTTTTCTCACTTGTGCAGCAGAACTGCTGCCTTTGCTGCCTGGCAAACAAACAAACAAACAAAGCTCCATCTGGGCTGGAGAGGTGGCTCAGAGGTTAAGAGCACTGACTGCTCTTCCAGAGGTCCTGAGTTCAATTCCCAGCACCCACATGGTGGCTCACAACCATCTGTAATGAGGTCTGGCGCCCTCTTCTGTGTACATAATAAATAAATTTTTTTTAAAAAAAGCTCCATCTCTATCTGCCTTGTGCACAGTGATGGTAAGCATCTCAGAAGCCAGGCTGTGGGAAACATTAAACATGGTCCCAGCTTCCTGAGCTGTTACTGTCGCATGTCTTTACAAAAAACCAGACTAGACAACATCACTTGCATGGCCTAGAGTGGTCCTGGATGCTTCGTATGACCGTTGGTGCCAGACTGTAGCCGTCCACGTGCCTCCCCTTGCTGATCAGCTGTTGGAAAGCTAAGGAAGGAGGCACATTGGTGTTAAGGACCTGCAGTTTGTATCTAGTATGTAAGATGCACCAGTGTCTCAACAGTGCCCCACAAGGCAGGGGGACTTTGTTCACCTGGGTGTACATTTCCATTCAGGGCTCAGTGGAAGAAAACAGTCCTTCCTGTTCTTGCTTTGGCATGATCTCACCAGCACTGGCGGGGGTGGGGGTGGAATGGTGGTTCATGCATGAGAATTCACTGTAAACCAAGTGCAGCTTGTTGGTGCTGAGGAGTTCTTACAAGACACAGGGAAGCAAGTCCTGTGTGTTCACTTGCTCCTCAGCTTCATTTCATACTGAGGGAGGAGGGTTCTGGGTTAAGCAGCTCTCAGGATTTGGACTGAACAAAGCCCATTTTAGTAAGAAGAGCTCTGCTCTCTTGGAGTCCAGTGATTAAAAGGCTATGTAGGCATGGAAAGTTACTGTGGCATTTGTAGCACTTGAGAAATCTGTTTGCAGAGTACAGTAGCATGCATGCAGTGTGAACTGGCTGTGTGTGTGCAGATGCCGTCTGTGCTGGGTGCACTTAGGGAGGCTGGCATACCTGGATTTGGGAACTTTTCATCCTGCCTGATGTACAGAAGGCCTAATGGAACGTGTTCATTTGTCCCTGTCCACTGAGGCCAAAAGGATGTCTTCAGTTTATTTGTGACCCCATCACCGTGCATGTAGGAGTCATTTTTAGTCTACATTGGAATTGTTCTTTAGCTTTTCCACTTGCTGAGCTCCACTGCTTGCCGCCTTGCTTTGTTGCTGCTGCAGTAGCAGTAACAGTCCGCACTGCACACCTGCACTGTGGCGCTGGCTACCTCTTTGATTTTGTACATTTTATGTAGGGGGAGGGGTGCTTAAGATCATTAGTGAAAGCTTTATCTGTGCTGCCAATGCCAATCTGCCAGGTTTAAATCCCTTTACGCTGTCCTGGGCAAGCTCCTTACTCCCTGTGTCTCTGAGTAAGCTTGTTGCGAAGGCTCTATACATTCGATTCTGAGCATAGTTCCTGGCCTGTGCTGAGCACACTGAGGGTTTTCCTGACACTGGTAGTAGGGTACTTTTCCACGATTACTGGTAAGCTTTGAGCCTGCTCTTCTTACTGTGGAATTCATTTATTGGGAGGAGTTTCAGCTTATTATAATTACCTTTATCTTGTTTTGGTTTTTAGGGCAAGAGTTCAAACCTGTCTCAGAATATTTAACCAAAAATGGTATTTTTTACATGCAATGCATGCGGTGAATCAGTGAAGAAAGTACAGGTGGAGAAGCACGTCGCTGTCTGCAGAAACTGTGAATGTCTTTCCTGCATTGACTGTGGGAAGGATTTCTGGTAAGTTCTGGTCATTCCTGAAGATCCTCGTATAGAAGGACAGAGACCAAGAAGGAGACCTGTGGTCTGCCGACTAAACTGGTGTGACTCTTCGGGAGTGCCCTTTCATTTTAAGGACTTGTTAAGTGAAGACCGAAGGGACGCGATCTGTTGGTTAGAGAGTTTGGGGCTAGCAAGGTGGCTCAGTGGGTTTTAAAGCACCCGCCCTACAAGCTTGACCATCTGAGTTCCATTCTCAGGACCAAGGTGAAGAGATAAATGACTCCCCCAAATTGTCCTTAGCACACACACAGATTTGGGAGCATATAGTTTATAGCTCAATGGCAGACCTCTTGTCTGCTATGGGGCCCTAGATTCAATTCCCAGCACCATTTAAAAAAAATGCGTTTTTAGAGAAAATGTGATCATTCAGCTTCCTGGCTGGCATTTTGCTTCCACTATCCAGTGCAAGGAAGTGAGCACTCAGAATAAGGGACTCAGTGTACTTTGTTATGGGTCTGTCAGCTCCCGTTGCTTTGAGAAAGGCAACAAGTAAGCAGAATGATGAGGATAGGAATTAGGCAGTTTGCGCAGCTGGCCGGGTGCGGGAAGCCACAAATGGTGAGCAGCGTGCTGTCTGGGTGCCACTAGCACATTGTCAGCCTAGTGGTGAGACTTGGGTCTCTCTGCAGGGGCGATGACTATAAGAGCCACGTGAAGTGCATCAGTGAAGGTCAGAAGTACGGAGGCAGAGACTATGAGGCCAAGACGCACAAAGGTGACGCAAAGCAGCAGGCGTGGATTCAGGTAAGGGTCTCTGTCCAGACTGTCACTTTCCACACCTGCTTCCTTCTGGGGCTTCGGTGATAGGTGTCATTTATGCAGACAAGCCCCGGTGACAGGGTGCCTTAGGGTGGAGCACAAGTGTCCGAACACTTGAGAAAGATAAAGTTGTGCTCTTGTTTGTCTTTGGCTGATGTGGTTACAGATTGCCCTCACAATATTCGAGGGTTCCTGCTAGCTTTCTTTTGTCTGTAAACAGGAACTAAAGCGGGTACAGGTGCGCTCCCTGTGGTAGAGACCCTACAGTTTAAGCTATGTTAGTCTGTCACATCTGAAGAAAGTAAACAATTTAGCAAGTATAAGGAATTTTCTAGTTAAATAAAGTGAAAATATTTACAAGAGTGCTGAGCTCCGACTTGAAAGAAGGGGAGATCGCTGGACAGGTGTCACCTTTGTGGAGACTGCATTTTCTTAAAAATCAAATTACTAATTCCCCCATTGAGTGGCAGAGTGTGAGTATGAACTTGGGGTGTTGGTTTCTCTGAAGGTGCATACTCCTGGCATGACCTCATGAAGAATTTAGAGTAGCTGCCCAGTTGAGAAGCTGCAGAAACCTTTAAGATGTGTATAGTGCCATCAGGATGCCCAGCCCTATAGGATACGGGTGCTGGCCACCAGGTCCGCTGGCTGAGTTTGATCCTCAGGACTCACATAGTAGGAGAGAAGTGATGGATACAAGTTGTCCTCAGATCTCCACACATCCCCTTTCCCCATTGAGCCTTCCTGCTGGTCCTTAATGTCTGTGTCATGTGTAAGAAATCATTACCACATTAGATATCTTGAAAACTTTTTCCCTAAGATTTTATGTTTAGATCTTTGATCCATTTGTGGTTATTTTTATGTAACATAAGGTAAGAGTCCAATTTCCATGTAAGGCTCCACTGTTTTCAGAAGGGGGTCCATTCTTCCATGGACTGGTCTTGACATCCTTTTCAAAAACCCTATTGCTGCATTTTCCAGTGGTCTTTGTGGCAGTACCACACTCTTTGGATCATTGTGTTTTTGTAGTGAATTTTGAATTTAAAAAAAAAAAAAAAAACTAACCTTTTAATTTTTCAAGATTGTTTTTGTCCTTTGGAGTCCCTCAGGGTTCCATGTGAATTAGACCACACGTACAGCTGGACTTTGCCAGGACTTTCAGGTTGGCATCTTAATGTTGTCTCAGCCCATGAGATTAATGCCTTCCTTGATTCTTGTAACAGTGTGTTTAGTGCGTAATTCTTTCACCTCTTTGGTTGTGGCTTTTCTGATTAGTCTGTTTTTTATGTTATATTGGAAATGGAATCTCCTAACATTCACATTTGAACTGTTTTTTGTTGGTGTATAAAAATGCAGCTTGCTTTTTAAGAACTGATTATGTATTCTGTTGCTCTGCTGAACAAGGTGTTAGTTCTAACTGGTTGCCTCCTCTAGAGCTTTCTACATATGAGACCACATTCCTTCAAATACTGCCTGTGGATATTTGACCTGATTTTGTCCCTTCTGTTAGGAAGGCTTTGGCTTCTTTTTCTTGCGTAATAACATTGGCCAGGACTTCAGTGCTGTGTGGAATCGGAGAATATTTGTCATTACACATAGATGTAAATATAGAATCTTGGCTTCAAAGGTAAGAGCCCTTGGGTCATGCCAATATATCACTTGTTTATTTTCTTCTTTTTTTAAATAGAAAATTAATGAATTAATAAAGAAACCCAATGTCAGCCCTAAGGTTCGAGAACTTTTGCAGCAAATCAGTGCTTTTGACAATGTTCCCAGAAAAAAGGCAAAGTTTCAGGTATGGATTTAAATGATGTTCCCAAACCAGGGTGTGGTCCATCAGTGACCTGTCAGAGGGGACAGTGGCTTTCTCTTTGTGTCTACAGAACTGGATGAGGAACAGCCTGAAAGTGCACAGCGACTCTGTTCTGGAGCAGGTGTGGAGCATCTTCTCTGAAGCGTCCAGCAGTGTGAGTCCACTCCACTGTGCAATCGCAGTGTGACAGACATCTGGGAATAATGGAAGGTGTGCTGTGTGGAGGCTGAGAGGGCACTTCCACAGAGCCTCTGCTCTCTCCTTGATTGGCAGGAATGAGCTGGGAGCACCATTCGGCCTGCATGCTTGGCAGTGGGACCAATTTTTTATGGAATGAATGGCACAGTTGTGGGCTGGGAGAATGGGAATAGTCCAGGATTTGATGTCTGGCTGTCGTGATTGTAGACTCAGCTGTGCTCTGTGTGTTGGATTATGGTCACATTATTTAGCCTCAGATCCTCAGTTTCCTAATCTAAAACATCCATGCAGTTATATACTTTTTATTATTCCTTACTTATTGCAGACTTCAGATGTCTAGGAGTGACTTGGTACTGTGAAAGAAATTTATAAACAGGCCGAGGGCATCCCATCTTTCAGCCAGAGTGGGGTCCCAGACCCCCTGCATGTTATAGTGTTCCTGTGGGTATTTAGTCGATGGTCGGTCAGCCTGAGCGGCTTCTGCTACAGACAGGGAGAGCATTTGCACCATAGGAATGGGACTAGGCTTGCTATTTTCACCCAAGTTGTTGGTTCCATTGTCCATTTCCAGCTACCCACGTCCATCCTGTTTGGGAACTTTGGTGGTTTGAAAACAGGAAGGTGCTCTGATTAGTCTAGTGCTGCTGCACAGGTATGAGAACCTGACTTTGGATCCCCGGTGTTCACATACAAACCATTGGCATGGCGGTACTTGTCTGTAATCCTGGTGATGAGGCAGAGAGAGGTGGATCCCAAGGACTTGTTAGACAATCTGTCTAGCCTAAATTAAATAAACAGCTTCAGGCTCTGTGAGAGACCCTGAAGTGGCTTTAAACGATACTGATGTTGACCTCTGGCTTCCACACATACACACACAAGTGAGTGTTCCTGTATCTATGCACACACAAAAAAGGAAAGTTAGTTTGAGCAGGAAACTCACCTTTATGGTATATCTTGCACTTGTCTCCACAGTACACAGAATGGACCATTGAAATCTTAAAACCGTTTATCATTTAATGGACATGAATGTGACATATAATTTTAAAAGGTTGTTTGTTATTTTCACAAAAAAATTCAAAGATTTGAAATTGCTTAATTCAGATGTGGGGTTTTGACTTTTTTTCTAGTTCTTTGGAATTCACGAACTCATGAAAAATTGAAGAGAATGAGCAGTCAACTCCTGCTGCGTTCTGACAGCTAGGCAGCTGCTGGTTACAGCAGCGTTCCCCCCAATACCTCTGCCCAGTGACTGTCTAGAGAACAAAGGGCCTCTGGCTCAGTTTAGCCTTGGCTTAGGCATATCCTCTGACTGCAGGTGTAGCAGGAGTGGAGCTGACTGCAGGTGTAGCAGGAGTGGAGTTTTCTGTTTCTGATGTACAGCTTCTCCCGTGTCCATTAGCAGGGGCTGCTGTGGGTGCAGCCATCATCAGGTGATGTTCCTGCCTCCGTGGAGCTAGGGTGGTAGAAACAGCAGTGGATGAGGGGTTACATATAAGCCAAGTCTTAGTGCTGTGAAGGGCAAAAAGCATGAGCCGAGAGGAAAGGGGGTGCTCTGCTGCGGAGGAGTTGGGCAAGGCATCGCACGGGAGCAGGGTCTGAAGTGGGAAGGCCTGAATCTCTAAGAACTTCTGTGTGCCTTCCATCCTGCAGCTGTGTGCTGGTTTGACACCAGCTGGAGACTGAGTCTAAGCTTAGTAGAAGGGAAGTTGAAGGCTCCGGCACTCTGGTCACGTGTTACTGTTTGAGTATTGAATGTCCCCAAAGGCCCATGTGTTGAAGGCTCATCCTCAGCTTCTGGCACTGTTGGGAGGTGTGGAGCTTTTAGCAAGTGGATCCTGGCCAGAGGAAGTTAGGACATTGAGGACATGCCTTTGAGGGGGTGCTGAGACCTCAGCCTCTTCCTTGTTCTCTTTGCTTTCTGATTTATGCCATGAGTGGTTTACCCTGCCACGCCCTTGCATGGGACCCAAAGCTTCTCAGTCTTGGATAGGAACCTTCAGAATCATCAGCTGAGATGAATGTTTTCTAAGCTAGTCAGATGTTCATTATGGCAGTGGAAAGCTGGCTAGTACATTTTAATAACTTACCAGAAGAAGACAGTCATAGGAAAAGGGTGAAGGATGTCTCCCTTCCTCCTCCTGGGTCCGTTTCTGTATTCACATTAAGCCTCTTTTCCCCGGGAGCCTTGTCGGCTTCTGAGAACTCCTCAGCAGCTAGTTGGTCTGCTTCCCGCGCTGCCCTCCCAGGCACTGAGTCAGGGCAGCAAGGGAGCGCTGCTCTGCCTTCATTTGGGCACTGCGGAGAGGACTGGCTGGGTAACCTGTCCATGTCATTTGGAAGCGACTGAGGAGTGGAACTTGCCGTCATGCTTGTGGGTGCCTCAGCCAGGCTTCCAGCAGCTGAGGCAGCCTTAGCCCTTCCTCTCCCTCCCTCTGCAGAGGCCCACAGCTTACAGGCAGTTCAGTGCACTGTCCCCATACATCTGAGAGATCAAGGTCGGAATATAGCAGAAAGGGGAACTGTTTGCATGGGCCCTGCTGCCCATTCTTACTAAGTACTGAAGTAGGCAGCACAGTGCATGCAATGCCTTGGATTTGTGGGCTACAATGACCTCAGGCTGGGCTCTTTGTGAAGGAAAGAGGCTTGATTGGCTCACACTTTCGGAGGTTGGCAGTCTAAAATGAGGTGGTTCCATCTGTTCAGCTTCTGGCAGACACAGGTAGTGTGTGGTGGGGGCATTTTGAGAAGTAGTGGCATGGTTGGCAGGAAGCTAACAAGGTTCTGGGTGGGTTTGGTCTTGACTCACTGAGGGCAGCATCCCTGATAACCCAGCCTCCTTAGACCCCTCATCTTGAGGTTCTGCCACTTCTGGTTCCATCAGATCCAAAGCCAACCTTCAGTGCCTGCCCCTGCGAGAGGCACTCAGACCCTAACAGATTTTACTCCCTATTCTTCCCATTGGCAGCTGTCCATGACTGCTGAGGGTGGCCATCTCATCTGGAGAAGGATGATGTGCAGTGCCCTTGTCTGTACCCATTTACAGAACACTTAACTGCATTGTGTCCTCTGCACTACACACAGGGCATACCTTTCTCGTGTTAGCCACTCTGTCTTTTTTTTTGTTTTGTTTTTGTTTTCGAGACAGGGTTTCTCTGTGTAGCTCTGAGCCTTTCCTGGAACTCACTTTGGAGACCAAGCTGGCCTCGAACTCACAGAGATCCACCTGCCTCTGCCTTCTGAGTGCTGGCATTAAAGGCATGCGCCGCCACCGCCCAGCTAGCCACTCTGTCTTACAGGTGACTCAACCACAAACAGCAGTTATACATGCTCTGTCCTGCAGGTGAAGTGGTAGCTCCTGGGTACCTGCTTGACATGACACCCCACACCAGACTGTTCTGTCCTCACCTAAATAAAGGGTGACAGTGAGCCAGAATCACAGGCTGGCTTCACTTCACCCTTTAATATCATGAAAACGGGTTCCAGAGTGGGGTGTGAGCTGGGGTGTTTTCTGCTGATGTTCCTTTTGTACTTGCATTGCTAAATTTTAGCTGTTGGTGTCACAGTCATAAGCAGTATAGTATGGACGGTAGGCGTGGCCAGACCACATACTCAGATGATTCTTGTTTTTACTTCATCAGGAGCAAGATCAGCAGCCACCCAGCCACGTGGCCAAGCCACCTGCAGAGATCCCCACTAAGATTCCGTCTGTGAAAACAAATGGCACCACGGAAGAACAAGGAGAGGCAAAGAAGAATAAGAGAGAAAGGAAGGAGGAGCGACAGAAGAACAGGAAGAAAGAGAAGAAGGAGCTGAAGTCAGAAAACCACCAGGAAAACCTCAAGGGCCAGAAGCCGAAGAAGCGCAAGAAGGGCCAGGAGGCTGGACAGGAGGCTGGTGGGGAGGAGGCCACTGAGGCCAGCGGCCCACCAGAAAAGAAGAGGGCCCGGGGTGGGCAGGCCTCGGAAGAGGATGCAGATGGAAATGGGGGCCCTGGGGAAGATGCTGATGAGGGGCAGACCAAGACGGGGGCAGGAAAACAGAAGCGTCGAAAACACTCAGAAGGTGTGTGTTCAGCCGGCACACTGAGTTCTCAGTGGGGCTGTGAGTTGGGGTACAGGGAAATGTGCTAGGCCTCACATTCTGGACCAGGTAGGGAGAAGGGCAGAAGCGCTAGGGTCCAGCTGATCTCACAGTGACCATGAGTCCAAATGACTGATTTTATAGTGTGATCATCTCCTCTCAGCCTTCTGTTGCTCATCTCATCAAGCATCTAACAGAACCTGCAGAACGAGGTCCGGGGAGGGAGCTGGCATGCTGATGCCAAGCTGGGCTTTTGTGACTGGAAGCAGCTAACCCTTTTTGCTTCTCTTGAAACAGTTGAGTCCAATTACAAGAAGAAAAAGATGAAGTCGCCAGGACAGCCTGAGGAGGGAGAGGCTGAGGACCATGAGGTTCCAGTGAAAGGTACCATTGCCTGGGTTTATCCTGTGTGGGTAGGGAAAAGATGCTCCCGCCAGAGGTAGGCAGGCAGGCACGTCCCTGCAGGGGGCAAAAGAATTACCAAAGTTGTCTAGGCTGGCCTTGACCTTACTCTGTACACCAGGCTAGCTGGCCTTGAATTTGTGATCCTTCTACCTAGCCCCCCTAGTTGGGATTACAGGCCTGTGCCCACAGCCTACTATCTACTTACCTGGCTTTCTCTAGACCTTATACCCTTTGTGGTGGGTATTCCTCCTGCCAGGTAGAGGAAGTCCAAGATCCTTGCTCCTTGTCACTGCCAAGGGGGTTCCCCCATTGTGGTCTCTGCTGTCATCATAGCCAGGCAGCTTCTTATTCATTATCCACCAACATGGACAAAAGTTCAGATTTTTTTGTTGTCTTTGACACTGTCTCTGTCCCTGCCACGGCCTTCAGAAGGCAAGATTCTGCCCCCAACTTCCTTGGCCAGCAGTGGTCAATGGTTGAACACAGGCTTTGACACTAGCCTAGAGTTAATGGTTGTGCTGTCAGTGTTGGTGATAGGCCAGGCCTCCCCTTTCTCTGCTCCTTTGCTGAATCTGTAGGTGTGGGCTGGACTGGCTTGTACCTGGTGGCCTCCTGGGTCACTGGCTTTTTTTTTTTTTTTTTTTTTAAGATTTATTTATTTATTATGTACACAGAAGAGGGCACCAGATCTCATTACAGATGGTTGTGAGCCACCATGTGGGTGCTGGGACTTGAACTCAGGACCTCTGGAAGAGCAGTTGGTGCTCTTAACCTCTGAGCCATCTCTCCAGCCCCGAGGGCACTGGCTTTCTTGACTCCAAATCTAGACTGTGGAGCAGACAGAGCCTGTCCCATGGCAGGCCCTGAGCCACTGCCAGTCTGTCTGTCACCACCTGTCCATGTTGTCTTAGGTGTGCTGAGTGGCATTCAGCTATAGACCTAGCAGGAAAGGCAAGAGCAGCAGGCTTAGCTACTCATCTGTATCTAACACACTCCACGGTCTCTTTGGATGCCCAGCACAGTGTGTCTGTTGATCCTTTCTCCCAGGAGGCTATTCCTACCATGATGCTTGAGGGGACCATCTCTCTACACTGAACACAGTGCTCTGAAAGACAGTTGGTTCCCCCCAAGGTCCCCATTACTGGTGAAGAGCTTGGGAGTCTTGTTCATGAGAGAGTCATGTTATTTCCCAGGAAGCACACAAATGTGAAAACATTTTTTCTTTGCTCTTTGGGTGACAAGACAAAACAAAAGGCCTTATGCATCATTCTTTGTATTGCAGGTAAATTTAACTGGAAGGGGACCATTAAAGCCGTTCTAAAGCAGGCTCCAGACAATGAGATCTCAGTCAAAAAGTTAAAGAAAAAGGTACATTCAGCAACAAAATAAAGCATGGAACAACTGGGGAGGGGTTGTTTATAAATGTATATGTGTGTTGTTTAACCTGAATCACTGAGAGAGACAGACAGACAGACATTCAGAGCTGCTTACGTGTGCAACTGGAACAAGCCCATCCATCCTGCAGCCACACCAGGGTGGCTCTCTGACTATCTAAAGATTGCATGCAGTGCCTACAGTTGACTGTACTGGAAGTGATTTTTCCAGGCACTTTGCTCTCTCTGATGTAAATGATTGCTGGTGCTTTTCCTAAAAAAAAAAAAAAAAAAAAGTTTATTGTTATTTACTAGTGTGAGTGTGAGGACAGCTTGTAGGGATATGTTTTCTCCTTTCACCATTTTGGACCCTGGGGATTGAACTAAGTCATCAGACTTGCAAGGCAAGTCCCTTCCATTGAGCCATCTTGCCAGCTCCTCTTTCTTTTTGATTCTGTAGTGTTGTGTGACATGCAGTTGTGTATACACCTGGGCAGCTTCTGGGTCTCCACAAGCAGGGCATGCTTGTGTGACCAGCTTCTGGGTTTCTTTTATTTTGTAATGTTGACCACATCTGGACCTTTTTCCGTATACTTCATGTCCAAAGAAGCCTTGATAGGTAAATTTGCCAAGCAGATCTACAACATGGCCTCCCCACCTGACATCTGTTTCTCTTTGTAAAGGTTATAGCTCAGTACCATGCAGTGACGAGCGACAATCACATGTCAGAGGAAGAGCTCCTGGCCATCTTCAACAAGAAAATTAGCAAGAACCCTACCTTTAAGGTGCTGAAGGACAGAGTCAAGCTTCTGAAGTGAGCGCTCCATTGCTTCACACACTTCTATTGACTGCTTCCCTCTACTATTTGTAAAATGTGTAATGAACTATAACAACCTGAATTTTGCTTTCTGAAACTGTATTTTTAAGTTAAGGAAAAAATATATTTTTGTTAAAACTTTTATGAAAAAATAAAATATATTCTTCTCGAATTCTGTATCAATAGTTAAAAATTCATGTACTTTAAGAAAATTGCCAGAGTTCAGCTCCCGATGAGGGCAGGGTCTGAAGATGGGTGGATATCCGCAATAGCCGGCACAGGAGGAAACAGACACGGGACACTTCTTAGTTTCGTCTTAGGAGAGATGGACAGAGGAAGTGCATCTCAGTATGGCTTGTCCTGCTCCGACAACCTGTATCTCTCACAGGCTTTATTTATACAGAATTTAGTAAGCAGGGATACATTCAGGATGTTTCAAAACATAGATCGTATCATTTTTGGTTTTGGACATGTATCTCACTTCCTTTTGCTCATCTTTTTGTCATCATTAATAAACTATGACAGAACAGAGTTATCATTTCCAATCATTTTCCCCTCAAGTTTTGACATCATTAATAAACAGTTATTCTTACTCATTAACCCCATAACCCAATTTTAAGAATCTAGAAGCATATGACAGCCGGTTCTCTGGCTGGTAGCATTGGTTGCTTCAAGGACACCAGACCAAAACAAAATCTTCAAGCCACCCTGGGCATATTGCCATGTCCCAAGTAGTGTATTATTAACGCTTAGTGAACAGAGTGCCCAGGAAAAATCCTCAAGCCAAAGCTGCTACAGTTATTCAAATTCTCGCACAATATGTTCACATATCTTTATAGAATTTCTCTATATGTCTAATCCTGGCATTCTGTTGTTCTTTGGTCATATGACATTTCCATGACTGAATATACTAACTTTCCTAAGAAAGGGAGTCTTGACATCTCATTCTTTTTATCATCTTTCCACTCCATACTTTGCTCATCAATATGTCTCTGTGTAGGGCAGAGGTATATGCCATGGAATTGTCTGAGTATACAGTGGAAAGAGGCCTCCAAATCTTGTTGACCTTTTTAAGTTTACTGTTTTGGATATCTTGTTCCTGTGTAAGTACAGGGACAGGTGTTTCAAGAACATCTCATAGCCTCATGAAGAGACCTCTGGCTTCTTTATGTGTCACAACTTTCAAGGCATAAGGAAGACCTTCAAGTAGATAAGGATATCTCCCTAAGAGCAGAGGGGAAATAGTATGTTCAGGACTGTGCTGGGAAAGCTTAGAAGCAGCATTCCTGGGAGAAGGCATAAATGATTCATAAGGAGTTTTCCATCAATCCAGTATCCTCAACTTGTACAAATATTAAAAGTTTCTCAAGTATGTAACAGGTGGAGATGAAAACCAAAGGTGGCATGGCAGCCATCATGTGGCTCAGCATTGCTGGATCTTTGTCAAGCAGCTGTGCTGGCTTTATGACTTCTGCCATTCCATTCAGGTATGGCTGTGCCAGAAAATACTGCAGGAAACTTTAGAACGAAATGTGATGACAAGTGAAGATGGATTTCTCCATTTGATGAGGTGGGGAGATGTTGGTTGGGCACATCCATCTGTTTGCCTCCAGCCAGAGACACTGCCTGATGGAGCTGCGGTGTGGATCCCTATATGGGTGGTGATCCTTGCTTAGCCAGGGGTGACAATCTATAGAGGAGGCTTCTCTGACAGGCTAGCCCATGCAGCTCCCTTGAGAAGTGCGGCCTGTAAGCCCGAGAACTCCTGTCTGCATCTCGTGCTCTTTGGCAATGCCTGCTCCAGTCCTGGCACTGTGTCCTGGTCACTATGTTGGTGGAGCCCTGTGCCACCTCCTCCTGAGAGCTGGCGTTTTGCCCACCAATCCTTAAGCCTTCAGCAAGAATTACCCCTTGGGCCCGTGTCATTCACTCATCCTTGGGGGTAACGCAAGATGAAGACAGACAAGTGCTGCCAGGATTGGGTGTGTGTCCAAAGGAGACGGTACAGCAGAGGGACTACATGGGCTTGTGGTTGGGGACATGCCACTGTGCGGTGATGAATCAAATGGCTCTGTGTCCTGGCTTGGGTCCCTTACCAGTAACTCTTGCTGGACCTCACTCCTCTCATCTGGACAGTATAGTCAGAGTTTTCCTGTGTCCTGCCTGGTCTGTCTGTGGTCAGGACAAATCTCTCACCCGCCAGTCCCAAGTAAACACACAGAGGCTTATATAAATTAAAACTGCTCGGCCATTAGCTCAGGCCTACCACTGTCTAGCTCCTACACTTAAATTCAGCCCATTTCTGTTCATCTATATGTTGCCACGTGTTCCATGGCTTTACCTGTGTGCCATTACATGCTGCTCCCTGGATGGAGGGCTGGCATCTCACTCAGCCTCTCTCTTCCCAGAATTCTCCTTGTCTGCTTATCCCACCTATACTTCCTGCCTGGCTACTGGCCAATCAGTGTTCTATTAAATCAGTGTACAAAAGCGTTATCCCACAGCAGGACAGCTGTAAAGGTCCATTTAGGTTTGGAATGAATGTGCTTAGTTGCTAGACCTACAGCCCATTTGATGCCTATTTGACTATTCTTGGGAACTAACCATTGAGCTGGGAGAATCCTTAGACATTCCAGAAAGCTAAGCACACCTAATGAGGGACAAAAGCCTTATCTATGACTGTTGAGGTCAGCCTGAGACACCCTCTGTTCCAATGCCCAGGGAGCGGAAGTATATCCATGTCCACATGAGATGGACTTATGCAAAGCAGGGAGTCAAATAAAAGCCTAGATGCTTACAGTGTTTGACAAAGTGCAGTCTTGTTCTACCAGCTGTCCACTGTGATGTCTAATGTGACAAAATCAAACTATGTTGTGCTCTAGTGGACTTACAGGCAGAACAGCTATCCCAGGGCCCAGTGGAGGTGGGACTCCACAGGGAGGAAGGTTGTTGATGTCAGTTCTGGCAGTTGGCATCATGGTGGGAGTCTCTGCTGTCCTTGCAGCCAATGGAGAAGGGCTGGCCATGCAGGTGCCCCTGGAGTCTGACATTACAGCACATCATCCCATGGTCTTTACACAGAAGCTGTCCCAGTTGCCTGCCTGACTTAACACATGCCCCACCTTGCAGTGCAGGGGCTTTAGAAACTGGAGCAACCTTCCTGCCAGGGCTCAAGCCTGCTTTCCCAGTTCAATGTCAAGTCCAATGCTGCCACCTGCTGTCTGTGCTCAGGCTCATCTTCAGGGCCTGGCACTTGGGTGAGCCCTAACCTCACAAAGATCTGTCTATTTTGACACACTAGACTCAGCTTGATGCCTTACAATTTGTTGTTTATTTATGTGTATGGGTGTTTTGCCTGCATGGAGGCGAGAAGAGGGCTTCAGATCCTCTGGAACTGGAACTAGAGATGGTTGTGAGCTGCCAAAGTGTGTGGGTGCTGGGAATTGAGCCTGGGTTCTCTGGAGGAGCAGCCAAGTTCTTTATTTTTTTGTTTTTGTTTTTTTCAAGTCAGGGTTTCTCTGTGTAGCCCAGGCTATCCTAGACTTGCTCTGTTGACCCGGCTGGCTCTAACTCAGAGATCCGCCTGCCTCTGCCTCCCAAGTGCTGGGAGTAAGTACTCTTAACCACTGAGCTGTCTTCCCATTCTGCCTCATGATTTTTATATTCACGGAATCGATCAACTGCATACTGCTAATTTCCCGTGATGCCACTTAAGGATTCGATGGCAAATGGGCTTTATCAGCCCCAAGAGATGAAGATGTGTGGCTGTTTCATACTAGTTCATTCTGGGAGCTCTTCAGGGTTGAGCACATTGTGAACTCTGGTGGAAAAATAGACGGTGAGTGAGGACCACTGAGGGTCAAGCTGCCTTCGCCTCCACAGCTGGGCTGCAGTATCCAGGCTCAGGCTAATGCAGAAGCCAGAACAAGAACGGTGGACAGCAGAGGGGCATTTATATGGGGAAAGCTGAGAACTTTTAAATATCTTGCTTTTCTTTAACAATGTTGGTTGAAACCGGAGGAGGCAGATTTCCCAGAGCCCTGCTTCTCACTCCATTTAAACTCAGCCCCCAGTTACTAGACTAGAACAAGTTACTGTCCGGAGGAAGAGCAACTTCTCAGATTTGTATACTTTATCAATTCTTTTGTAAAGTATCAGGGACTAAGCGGGGTCTAGCCCCTCGATAGTCCTCTCCCAGGGTCCGGGAGAATCCACAGCCAGCTGATAATTTAATCTTTGATGATAGGAAATGAATATGTACACGAAACTCCTTAGTCCACACACTTTGTTATTCTGTGTCAGTTCTCTCTCTACATGGCTTCTATTCTGCTCTCATGCCTAGCTCCTTTCTTGCCTGATTTCTCTCTACATTTATCTGCTGTCCCCTCTAAGTTCTATCTTAATTCTCTCACATTAGTTCTGCCCCATCTAGGTTCTCATCCATCTAGTTCCTTCCCATCTTAGCTCCTCTTCCATCTCCTTCTTTCTCTTCCTGTTCTTCCTCATCTTGTTCTTCCCCATCTGGCTCTTCCTCATCTTCCATCTCCTCCCTCTAGTCTCTCTTCTAGCCCTTCAGTCTAGTTCTTCCCGTCTAGCTCGTTCCTCTCCAGTTCTTACCCATCTAGTTCTCTTTTCTCTGTCTAATCTTCAAGTTCTCTAGTCAAAATCTTCCTTCTCCCTCTCAGTTCTCTGTCCCCTTAGTTCTCTAGGATATTCAATTGTAAACCCAAGCCATCGTGATCCTCTGACAGAGCAAGGTCACCAGGCTTGAATTCTTATGGGGTCATAAAGGCAGGTAAGAATTTTCCTCAGGGAGTGGCCATCAGTCTTTCTATTACAACCCAAATGAGTGCTAATGATCCGTTAGTCAAGAAGGGAACTTATGTGCTCAATCTACATTCCTAGAAGTGGTTAGGTAAGAAATTAGGAGTCTATTAGTAAGTCTGTAAGGAAGGAGGGTCTCACCCTACATAGCACAAGAAATAAAGCTATCCTCCTGACCTAGGAGACAGGTGTTTCATTTGGCCTTGGATGCTTGATAGGTATTTTAGATAAATACACTGTTAGGAGTTCTTGGAAGCACACATAGCATTACAAGAAAATCACCATAGGAACCAGCTAATATATATACAAAAGCTAAAATATCACCAAGACTTCTTAAGTCATGGCTTGACCTTTGGAGACGTCCTTGACCTTTCCAAGTAGCAGCTTTTGTGACAGTAGCTGAATTCCATTCCGTTCCTGCGGCTTGCAGCAGAAAAGCTCCCTCATTGTCTTATGAGCATCTCATCTTTCTTTCAAAGCTAAAACTTGAGTTGACCTGGTCCTAAATGCTTTCCTTTGATAATTTCCTAGCCTGGAATTGTCTCTTGGCCAAAATAGATATCCAGGAACACATAATTTTTTCTCAAGATATAGATACAAATTCTGTTCAAGATAGTATATGTTAATACATATTGTTAAGACAATTTTTAAACATATTTGGCACTGGGGGTCAAACCCGGGACCTTCTGCATGCCTCTTTTTTTTTTTTTTTTTTTTGCTATTTCTAAAAACATTTATTCATTTTTTTGTGTTGAGTGTTCTGAGGTGGTTGTGAGCTGCCCAATGTGAGTACTGAGAATTGAGCTCAGGTTCTCTGGAAGAGCATCCAGTGATCCTAACCACTGACCATCTCTTCAACCCCTATATATCTTCTTTTTTGTTTGTTTGTTTGTTTCTTTTTCCGAGACAGGGTTTCTCTGTAGCTTTGGAGTCTGTCCTGGAACTCGCTTTGTAGACCAGGCTGGCCTCGAACTCACAGAGATCTGCCTGCCTCTGTCTCCCAAGTGCTGGGATTAAAGGCGTGCGCCACCACTGCCTGGCTATATATCTTCTTTTTTAAAATGTATTTTATTGTTAATGTATGAGTGTCTTTCCTACATATACATCTGTGCACCACCTGCATGCAATGTCCATGGGAAACCAGAAGAGGGCATCAGATACCCTGGAACTGGAGTTACAGATAGATGGTGGCAAACAGCCATGTGGGTGCTGGGAATTGAACCTTGGTCCTCTAGAAGAGCAGCCAATGCTATTAACCACTGAGCCATCTCTCTAGCCCCATCTTTCTACAGTTTTTTTTTAATTATGTGGATATATATATGGGTATTGCACAGGAATGCATGTGCCTACAGAGGCCAGACAAGAGTGGAGAGTGTCAGACCCTGGAGCTGGGTCACAGGCAGTTGTGAGGCACTGAGCATGGGTTCTGAAACGTGCTGGAAACTGAATTTCTGTCTCCTGCAAGAGCATCAGGCACTCTTAAGGACTGAGCCATCTCTCCTGCAAACATTTTAACAGCTGAATAAAGAGAGTTGTGGGAGACCAGTATTGTATTCATTTCCATAGTGACCATGATGAATAGTATCTTGGTAAGCCCACCCGCCTCACTGGTCTTAATGCGTCTTTGTCTCCATGATGAACATGGACTCCAGCATAGATAATTACATGGTGTTGACTTCTACCCGGACATAGCTGTAACAATAGCAGAACCCATTGTAGTGCCTTCCCTTGCAGAAGGAAACTGGAGAGAAATTACTGGCTTCATTAAGCTAAGAGGAAAGGCATGTTCTGAGTGTCTTCTATTGCCTTAGTCACCAGACCTGAGACTTCAGCCTTTATCCCTTCTTCCAATTTGCTTTCAAGAAATAGCTGGACCGGGCGGTGGTGGTGCACACCTTTAATCCCAGCACTCAAGAGGCAGGGCCAGGCAGATTTTTGTGAGTTCAAGGCCAGCCTGGTCTAGAGATCGAGATCCAGGAAAGGCTACACAGAGAAACCCTGTCTCGAAAAACCAAAAAAAAAGAAAAGAAAAAGAAAAGAAAAAAGAAAAAAAGAAATGGCTGGAATAAGCCTTCTATGGAAGTGCTTGCTGCACCAAGGAGAGCATATTCTACTTTCCACTCCTTAGAAAGAGTAGAAAGTGTTATTTTGTAACGATTTCTGAATTATCTATGTCAAGGGGTTGGTGGTGTAGTCAGTCTTTGGAGTTTGACAAAAGACTTGGTCTGTATGAGAATACTCATTTTCTCCTCCATTGATCAAACCCCTGCTATCATGTGCCCTGACCTTCACTTTTCCTAAGTTTAATGCCCAGTCTTTGGATACCCTTTGGAGAAGCCTCTTGTAGTTGAGATCACCCTAAGTCACATGGCAAACTGCAGCATTCCAGATTGCTTACTCTGGGCAAAGCTGGGTGCTAGGTGCTCAGGCATGGAGGTTTCAGGAATGGGAGAAAAGTATCAAGTCTAACTCAGGGTAAAGTCATGTGTTATGATGCAGATCTGCCAGGTCAGGATGGATGGCCATAGTTTAGTAGACCTCCTGGGATTTCCCCTCTCCCCCTGCTGCCCCCATTAGGCCTTGGCCCAGGGCAGAGTCTCAGATGCCTTGCTTCTCCCTGCATGAAGCCTGGATAATGATAGGTCTGTTGCAGACAGGGACCACATAGCAGTGTGGCCATTGTGTTTGAATGAGGATGGCTGGAGTCTGAAAGGACACTCCCGTTTATAGACAAGGGACAGCCATATCTCAGGACAAGCAGCTTCCAGGCAAATCTACTCAGCCTACCATTTTATACAAACCTCCTTTTGAGATATTTGCATTTTTCAGAGCAGCTGCTGGGATCTGCACAGTGCACACACCTGAGTCACGAACTGTCAAAGGATTTGGTCCTGTCTCCCGAAGTACACCCTCAGCCTTACTTACATCCACCTGGATTGGTTTTGCCTGGCTTTGAATCTGATGTCAATGGAATGAGTCAGCAGGCATGCACTGTGTCTGTCTTCCTTCACCCAGCTCCACATGTGCTCCATCCCTGCAGCTCCCTAGCCAGAGGTCACACTTGCTCTGTTGCTGTCCATCATGGATCCCCTTTGCTGGAGATGAAACTTCTCTTCCCATGCTGTCTCTTTGTGGCTGAGTGTGACCAAGAGTTGAGGCCATTCCAGCTCTAACAACCACGGGGTTGTCAGAGCAGCCTTCCTGCTTACTCTGCCACTTCCGGCACAGGAGGGGACTTTGCCCCCAATTTAATATTCCCCAAATTTCTGTCTCTGCCTTTTTCATCAAAATAGTTCTCTCTGTTCTTGAATGTGCAGGCATTAGGGAAGGGGAGTCACCATCCGTGAGGTTTCAGAGCACAACTGTCTTGAGGGATGTTCATAAAGACAGCAGGGGGCTGGGTTTGATAAAGCGCTTGCTTTGCAAGCATGGGGGTCCAAGTTCCAACCCCAGAATCCATTGTTTCTGTCTGCGGGTCTAGATTGGATTTGTTTTCTCTGCCAGTTAAAGAATTAAAAAGCAGGAAAACTCTTGAGCACAAGTAGCATCAGGGGATAGAATCAGCCATAGAATCAGCCAGTGAAGAAAGGCTGTATTAGAGGTGAGGAAGCATGCAGACACAGAAACACACACACACACAGACAGAGAGAGAGAGAGAGAGAGAGAGAGAGAGAGAGAGAGAGAGAGAGAGAGAGAGAGAACCCTTTGTACTTGAGAAACTGAAGCTGGGACTTTTAAGAATCTTTGA
This sequence comes from Onychomys torridus, assembly GCF_903995425.1. NCBI lineage: Eukaryota > Metazoa > Chordata > Mammalia > Rodentia > Cricetidae > Onychomys > Onychomys torridus. The sequence continues at coordinate 32,459,826 of NC_050452.1, forward strand.
GGGGTCCTCGTTCCTTAAATTGGGGTTAATCAGTTTAAACAAAAACAGGGAGGATGATAGGCCCACAGCTTTGGCATAAAGTTGTCCAGAGCCTCTGTCTCTGGTCAGGAAGATGAGGAAGAAGCCAGCCATCTTGGAAGTTCACCATCTTTGTTTACCTAATCATGATCCTGTACCTATCTGTCTTGCCTATCAAGGATCTGCCTAATGCCTAGTCCCTCACCATGTTAATGAATAACCAGAGCTGAGCATGGTGATACACCTTGTAATCTCAGTGCTGGGGAGGCAGAGAGGCAGATCCCCAAGTTTCAGGCCATTGGGAGCCCTTGTCTCGAAAGGAAGAAGGAAGGAAGGAAGAGAAGAGGATGGTGACTGGTTAACAACACTCAAGCCTGTCCTTTGGCCTTCAAATGTGTGCGTGTGCACCCAACACCCATGCACCAACGTGTACACACCACCACATGAAGGCATTAAGTGATTCCCTTGCCGAAAGAATGGCATTAGCCACGTTGCCTCAGTCTTCTTCATTAAAGAACTTCCTACCTCACCCAGGCTCCTTAGCAGGCAGATTTTCAGCTTCTATTATTGGGGATTGAGCCCGACTTTTGTCCTCTCAGTCACAAAACAGGATTTCTGAGGGAACGTGTTCACTGGGGAAGAGAGCCCTGTTTTCTTAGGAGCGCCCGGGTTGTTCTGCCTTCCTTTGTCATGGGAGCCTTGCGAGCTTTAATTTACTCCTTTGATACAGGGTTTACACAGCCCCTTTGGTTGGTTTAAATTGTAATTGCTGAGCAAATACATATGTTTGTGGGAGTTTAAAGGTCAGACATCACTCAGGAGGGCAGGCCTTTGTTGGGCCACAGAGTGGCCATTGTGAGCTGCTGAAACAGCTTCCTGCTCCTCTTTACCCTTCCCAGTGACCTCAGGCTGACTTCTGTCTGAGGCCCCCAGTTGCCCACAGATTAGATTTCTCCACTGCAGATCAAAGGGAGGTAGGATACAGTTTTAACAGCGTTGCTCTGGGGATTTGCTAGTGAACTTGAATCGGGAGACTAATAGTCGTGTCAGAGGACGGCCCCTCACAGACTCCTTGCATGGGGGCAGTGTTAGGCAGCTGAGTCTGAATTCACAGTCTCTTGAAGGATTCAGAAAGCCATTAAGGTCATAAGACTTTTACAGTCTCTCTCTGTCTGTCTGTCTGTCTGTCAGTCAGTCTCTCTTTCTTTCTTCGTGTGTGTGTGTGTGTGTGTGTGTGTGTGTATGTGCACATGGAAGGAGGCATGTTCATGTTGCACAGTGTGTATACATGTAGACCTGTGTGTGTACACAGAGGTCAGACATCAACCTCACATGTTCCTTAGGAACCACCTGCCTTGTTTTATGAGGCAAGGACTCCCACTGGAGTGTGGGGCTTACCCCAGCAGTTAGGCTGAGCTACTTGGCTAACAAGCCTGGGCATCCTGTCTCTGCCTCCCCAGGGCTGAGATCAGTGCATCACCACATCTAACCTCTTTATGTGGATTCTAGGGATTGAACTTGGGTCCTCAAGCTTATGCAGAAAGCACTTAGCTGGGCCATCTCCCCAGTCCAGTAGTTCTTATTTTATTCCTTTTAAAGGTTAGAGCATGTGGTGGATTAAATGCAATGTCTCCCATGTTCTCAGACATTGGACTGTTTGGTCTCCAGTTCATGGCACTGTTTGGGGAAGTTTAGTGGGTGTGGCCTCTCTGGAAGAAGTGCACCCATGGGGACAGGCTTTAGAGTTTAAAGACTCTCACCTTTCTGAGTTTGCTCCCTCTGCTTCCAGTTGGGGTTTACGATGTGAACTCTCTGCTTTGGGTTCCAGCCACCTTGCGCCTTCTGCTGCCGTGCTTCCCCACTGTGATGATGCGGAACTCTAATCCCTCTAGAACCGGAAGCTGGAAATAAAACCCTCCCTTCTGTGAGTTGCCCTGGTCATGGTGTTCTATCACAGTAATAGAAAAGTAAACTAAGACAGAGTGCAAACTTGTTTTTCTTTAAGTGAGATCAAGGGGTCTCCTCAAGAGCTATGACACTGACCTCCGGGTGAGGCCCAAAGGGAATGTATTAACCAATTACATATTTACATTGTTGTGGTGATAAACACCCGAGCAAAACTTACACAAGGAAGGTTGTGGGCAGGGCTCATCACAGTTGTGGAGGGTTTTAGTCCATCATGGCTGGGAAAGCACAGCTAAGCTATTATCTTCAAAGGCTCTGCCGTAGTGCCCTACTTCCAACCTTCTTCCAACCTACTCCCGACCTACTTCCATGTGCCACCTATTGGGGAGCAAGTGTTTAAACATGCACTTTGTGGGGGACACTCTGGATTCAACCTGTAACAGGGAGGCTCAGGACCCAGTTGACTTCTGTGCATGGGGACTCACCTCCTAGCGCTAACTTGAACCACTTGAGTTTCCTAAACTCGGCAGGAAATTTCCTTTTAAAACACATTTATGTATTCAACCCTTGTGGGTTTGGGTACACATTAAAAGCAGGTGTCAAGTGTCTCGGGGAATGACACACAGATTCTCACTGATGTGGAAGCAATCTTGTGTGCATCTCTATTCAGTTATCTGGGGTGTCTTGAGTCAGTGAAGCAAATTAATTCCCTCTGACTTACTGATTCCCAGCAGTTCAGAGTGATGCTCGCTGCTTTTCAGGTCTCTAAGGCCCTGACTGGGTTCCAGAAAAGAAGGGCTGTGACGGGTGTGTAGCGCCCCCAATAGGCATGAATGAGAAGGTAGTGACCTGGCTGTCATAGTCAGCACTCAGTATCTGCCAGCTTTCAAAATGAGACTGCTGACGCCGGGCGGTGGAGGCAGAGCCAGGCGGATCTCTGTGAGTTCGAGGCCAGCCTGGTCTACAAAGCGAGATTCAGGAAAGGTGCAAAGCTACACAGAGAAACCCTGTCTCGGAAAGAAAAAACAAAACAAACAAACAAAATGAGACTTCAATAGTTTAAATGTAACTGGCCCTCTTATCTCATGGGGAGTGGCACTATTAGGAGGTGCGGCTTTGTTGGAAGAATGGGTATGGCCTTGTTGGAAGAAGTGTGTCACTATGAGGGTGGGCTTTGAGGTTTCCTATGCTCAGGATACTGCAGTGTCTCAGTCAACTTCCTATGGCCTGCAAGATGTAGAACTTTCAGCTGTCCCTCCGGCACCACATCAACCTGCATGCCACTATGCTCCCCCACTGTGATGATATGGATTGAACCTCTGAAACTGTAAGAGAGCCGCCTCAATTAAATGTTTCCTTTATAAGAGTTACTGTGGTCATGGCGTCTCTTCACAGCAGTAGAAACCCAAACTAAGACAGAAGTTGCTATCAGGAGTCAGGTATTGTTATGATAGGCCTGACCATGTTTTTGAAGGAATTTGGACTTTGGTACTTTGGTTTAGGAAAGCAGTGAAATGCTTTGACCACTGCTTCATGGGCCATACTTGTAGGATCACGGAAGACAGGTGCTGAGTGTGATTTGATGAACTGTCTGGACTGGAGTAAGAGGTTTCAGGGGAGAAGGATTTTAGTATGCTGCCTATAGATCATTCTAACTTGAGCATCCTAAGATTGTGGCATTCAGGGCCCTTGGAACCAGTGCCCAGTGGATGTCAGTTGTGTTCCCATTGTGCCTTCTCATCTACCGGCCCAGCCCCTGATGACACTGGCATGGGGCCGACATTCCTCAAGGATGCACCCAGCCTCTGCAGATTTCTTGAAACTTGTGTCCTGGGACACTTTGAGTCCTACAAGGCAGTGTAACCTGGCAGCTGAGAGCTTGGGTTCAGGTTTTAGCTGCATCTCTTCACCAGCAGGGCAGCTGTGGTACAAAGACCTTTAGGCTCTGACCTACCTTGTGCTCAGTCAGTTGTTACAACCAGATTCCCAAAAGAAGTGTTCCCTCAGGTCAGGGGAATGAGGGAAAACTTCTTCACATCTCATGACAGATCATGCTGTGCCTCAGTTTCCTCACATGGACAATGAGGATTGTAACCGTAGAGACATCACAGGGCTGCTGGAAGGATTCCAAGGTTGATGCATGGGAAATGCTGGTTGCCATCACCATCCGGTCTGCACTGTTTTCTGCCTCTGCCTTCCAGCACATGCAGCAGCGTTAGCCCTCTAAGGCTGTCCTACTGTCTCTTCCCACTGCACATTAAATCGACAAGGTGCTGTTCCCTGGCTGCCTTTTCCTGTGGTCTGGATCTTACCTTAGTTACATTCATCATTACTCCCTATTATGGGGTGTCTCCTGCATGCCAGGCACGGAACCAAGCTCTGTATATGTGTCTAGAAGGTGTTGTATGCCTTTTCCCAAGAAGGGCAATGCAGCCCATGCAACAGATGGGGGCTGCAGAGAGCCTGAGAGACCTGTCAGGGGTCATAGAGCAAGTAGCAGAATCAGAACTGATCAGGACTTTACCCTGCCTCAAATTTTCCTTAGATCTCCCCATCACAGACCTCATTTTCCCTGGTCTTTTCTCAGCACCAAGAGTTTAATTTTTATCATAAAGATTTTCTAGGTGGATATTTTTGTTGTTTTGAGACAGGGTCTCACTATGTAGCTCTGGGTGTCCTGGAGCTCTCTATGTAGACCAGGATGGCTTCAAATTCAGAGATCTGCTTACCTCTCCCTCCTGAATGCTGGGATTAAAGGTGAGTGCCTCCCTGCCACCCTGTCCTACATGAGTCGATTTTGCTTGCATTAAAAAAAAAAAGGGAAAAAAAAAAAAAAAAAAGACCAACCCAGGGATTTCTGGATCACATGACCAGAAAGATCTTTTGATTTTTTATTTTGTTCTTGCTGAGAACTCAGGGCCTCGAACACTTATCCATTCCCTACCACTTAAAAATACTTTCATGGGGCTGGGCGGTAGTGGCACACACCTTTAATCCCAGCACTCAGGAGGCAGAGGCAGGTGGATCTCTGTGAGTTCGAGGCCAGCCTAGGCTACAGAGTGAGTTCCAGGAAAGGCGCAAAGCTACACAGAGAAATCCTGTCTTGAAAAACAAAAACAACAACAACAAAATACTTTCATGGATGGCAGTCATTCAAAAATACAGAGGTGTGTGTTGCAGTGTGTGTGGTGTATGTACTTGTTAGGGTATTAGCGTGGATATGTGCTTGTGGATGGGCATGCATGAGAGCTGAGCCTAGAGTTGGGTGTTAGGTAGTTTTCTTCAATGGCTTTCCACCTTTGCTTAATTAATTTTCCTCTTAAGTTGCATTTTTAAAATTACTTTACTAAGTAGTTGCACTCCATAAGAATTTTTTGTGCCTGCTTAATTTTGTTCACTATTATTTTTTTGAGGCAGGGTTGCTCACCGATTTGGCAAGACTAGCCAGCCAATGAGCTTCAGGCATCGATCAGCCTCCACACACAGCTTCCCCTCAGCTCTGGGTTTACAGGCACATACTCCACATCTAGCTTCATGCATGGGCTCGGGATCTGAATACGGGTCTTGCCCCTGCATGGCAGGAACTTTATCAATAGAGTCATTTCCTCTGCCCCAGGGACTTTTCTTTTACTGAAAGGGGGAAAAAATGAGTTCATTCTGTTTGGCCCCATGTATGCCAGTGACCAAAACTGGCATTAGCAGTTTAATTCTAGGTATGTGGGGGCACAAACAGTTTCACCAGGATATACCTCCATCTCCTCTAGCTTTGCCAGCACGATGGTGGCTTACAATTCCAATGGGGGAATTTCACCATAGAAACTGTCCTTTCACAGAACCAACACTCCCAGATTGGCCAGAAATCTCCAGGAGCACCTAGAGACACATACAGTTAAAGCTGCCTGCCCACCGGGTGTCTCAGTCCCCAGCCAGGTCCCTGCTTCCTGATGCCTCTTTTCTTGTAGTCTCAGGAATGGTGTTCTTCCTGCCCAGGTTAGTCAGCTGAGACCAACACCTGTCACCTACCTGAAACCGACAGAGACGGGTCGCCCTATTCTTCTCCACTGGCTGCCTGGCCTTGGGAGTTAATGGGGCTGTCTATCATTGCAGTTTATTAGTCAAACTTTTTTTCCAGGGTAGTTAAGTGACTAACTGTTTGGAAGTAATACCCAGGCTCATGGGTGTGCTCAAGTGATATTTACGATATAGACTGTCTTCTGGGTGTCACAGCGATGGGCTTTCTTATCTGTGGTGATGGTCTAAGAACCCAGCTATGCCTGAAGCTGCAGTGGCATTGAAGCCCACATACATTCTGTCTCCCTAGAAATATGTGAGCATGCTACATTCAATTTATATGTGAGGCAGAGTAAGGCGCTAACAACAGTAACTATGAATATAACAGAACAATCATAATGAATGTATTGGAATGAAAGTTGTATAAATCTCTCTGTCTCTCTGTGTGCCCCTGTCTGTCTTCCTGTCCCCTCCCCACAGGGTGGCTAGTGCGTACAACGCAGATATTCCAAACAAAGGGGTGATTCATGTGTCCTGAGCAGGAGAAAGTGGGATGACGCAAAGTCACGCTACTCAGGAGGACAATTTCAAACTTATGAATTATTTAGTATTGGAACTGTCCATTAATACGGTTGGAATGTTGTTGGCAATGGTAAGTGACATCTCAGAAAGTGTGGCCCATGAACTGCCCTTTTCCACTTAGACCCTTCTAGTGAGTAAAGCCCTTCAGAAGCTGTTTGTCACAGCTCTACGAAGTGAAGCACAGCACAAAAATGCAAGGTGTGAAGATGATCGAAATGTTAAAATAAATCAGCAAAGTAGAGATGATATTCACAAATATCCATGGTGAAAATAAGCAAGGAGAAAATGCTCCCAAAAGTTACACATTTATGGTTTTGTTTTGGGTTTTTTTTTTTTTTTTTGGTCTTTTTTTTTTTTCCCCCAGAGCTGAGGACTGAACCCAGGGCCTTGTACTTGCTAGGCAAGCACTCTACCACTACATTTATGTATAAACAATTAACATGTGAAAAATATGTAGACAAAGAAAAGCGTATTAAAAAATCACAATTTTCTCTAACAATCTACTGGGAAACACTTATCAAATTGATCCAGTTCATTGTTGGAGGAAATGCTGAAGATATTTGGTTTCTTCTGCCCCCTGCTGGTGGGAATGTAAAGTTAAATCCTTTTTATTAATATCATTAGAAGATATTGCATGATGTTAATATTTGATCTTTCTATGCCTTGGTAACGCTATAGATTTTGTTGTGGAAATAGACACGTGTGTGAAGAGCTACACATTTCACTCATTTTTAAAATTATTTATTTTTATTTTTTCTGTGCATTGTTTGCTGTGTCTGGGTGAGGGTGTCAGATCCTCTGGAACTGGAGTTACAGACAGCTGTAAGCTGCCATGTGGCTGCTGGAAATTGAACCTGGGTCCTCTGGAACAGGAGCCAGTGCTCTTAACCGCTAAGCCATCTCTCCAGCCCCTTCATTATTTTATTTATGTGTGAGGGCATTATTTTTCACCATGCTTTCTTCTTAGAATGAAAGGCTTTGAAATGATATATATAACACTTATTGGGCACTTTCCAGGTGACAGGCGTTCACTCAGAGCTGCGCATGTATCAGTTTTCCTGGAGGTTCTCACAGCCTGCTTGCCCATCTACAGAGCAGCTACAGGGCACCACAAAAGAAGAGGGCTTCACCAGTCTGGCCACAGGGTTGTAAGAACAGGAAACCACTTGTATTAGTTATTCTTCCCCTTGCTGGGGCAGAATGGCTAATAGAACCTTAAGAGAAGACTATTTTTCGGCTGGTGATTGCATCCCATCCTTGCAGGGAAGGCCCAGGGAAGGTCCCAGCAGTGAGACTATGCAGCAGGGTTCTTCTGTTCAGGGCAGCAGAAGGAAGCAGGGAATGGGACCCGACCTGAAGTAGGGCAGGGCCACAATCCTCAAAGGTTCTGTCTCCCAGTGATACCATTAGTTACACCTCTCCTCAGCATGGCTGCACAACCTCCCCAGCAGTATCATCATCCAGGGACCCAGTGTGTAGACTAATGAGCTTGTAGGGGGAACACTTTATATCCAAATCACAACACCACTCAAAAACAGCATTTTGCAGGAGCTGGCTCAGTTGGTAGAGTGCTTGTCTTTCAAGTGTGAGGAGCTGAGTTTGATCACCAGAATTCACTGGAAATAGCATGGATAGTGGTGAATGGCTGTAATTCCAGCATCAGGGAGATGGAGACAATGTGATCTCTGGGATTCACTGGCCAACTAGCCTAGATTACTTGGTGAGTTCTAAGCCAATGATAGACTCTGTCTCAAAGAAGTGGCCAGCCTTCCTAAGGATGATACATGAGGATTCCCTCTGCCCTCCATGTGCATCTGTACATGAATGTGCACCCACTAACATACAAACACATATGCTCATAGAATTAAAATGTGTGTGGTAGGGAATTTAAGAAAAAATGTATAAACTCTCAGCAATGGATAATAACAGTCACACTTACTCCAATAAAGCCACACCTCCTAATCCTTCCAATCCTTCTCAAATAGTGCCACTTCTTGGTGACTAAGCATTCAAATATACAACTCTACAGGGCCATTCTTATTCAAACTACCACAGCCAGTAATGATGGCCAGCGAGGCTACCTGCTCCAGAGCTCATACTGAGATTAGTTTTAGGTGTGTGTGTGTGTGTGTGTGTGTGTGTGTGTGTGTGTGTGTGGTGTTCACATGTGTGCTGGTGCCTTTGGAGGCACCCTGGAGTTAGAGTTACAGGTGGTCGGTAGTAAGCTGCCTGGTGTGGGTTCTGGGAATGAAACTTGGGTCTCTGGCAAGAACAGCAAGTACTCTTAACCACTGAACCATCTCCATAGTCTTCTGGGGTTCACATTATTATCTGGGCTAACTAGGACTCAGGAGGATCCACGAGTGGGAACAATGCTCTTAGTTAGCCTTTCAGGGCTCCTTTCATAGATGGGCTCCCCCATGTTTCCAGTCCACACTGACCTCACAGGTGACCAAAGTAACAGAGAGGATCTTCTCAATAGCTCAGCATCAATTCCCTGGACTGAGAGGTTGGGTCTTGATCATGCTCCTTTGAGACAGGGCAAGCCTCCTGAAAACCACAGCAGAGAGGAAGAAAGGTGGGGGAGTTGTCTGTTATTAGGTCCAAACTGAAAGCAGGTGATGGAGTCCCAGATATGTACTCAATATTTTCCAGACAATGAGGACATGACTACTTCTACTCCAGCCTAACTGAGGAGAATTTGTTAAGTGAGGAATGAAAATCAAGCTTCATAATTCTTGGAAGGATGACATGAACAGTGAGGATCTAGAGTTCAAAGACAAGGAAATTGATGAAGAAATGAGCAAGTGGATCAGGGCTGGAAATATAGCTCAGTGGTTAGAACACTTCCCTGGCAAATGCACAACCATGGGTTCAACCATCAGCAGGTACAGGTACACACACACACACACACACACACACACACACACACACACACACACGGGGTGGGGGGGCACAAAGGCAAGTATCAGATGATGTTGCAGGCTGGCAAGTCAGATCCAGGTGTAGAGAATAGCAGCCATCACTGTTTGGATGCATAGGCCACAACAGGCATGGAGTAATGCTATCAGAATGGTGTTATCTCCACTTGAGTGTATGCAGCTTTATGGATGAATAGACTGGTACATTATCACACTGAAATCACTCAACCAAGAACTCACAAAAATGGAGCAGGATTCAATATTCTATAAACATATGGACTTAACTAGATGGATAATGGGGCAAAGGTCAGTCAAATTCATTTTCTCCCACAGGTAATCAACATTGAAAATGAAAATTTCTTTGTTAGTTGCAGCCTGTATCACGTATCTATAATTAAGGTGTCACAGTGAATACACTGAAGAACTTAGGAGGTGGGCCTCAGCAAAGAAGATGTCATTAAATACTGGACTGGTTCCAATCAGCTTTTAAGAATCATCAATATGGTGTAAAAGCAGTGCTGTTAAAAATACCAGGGAGGAAATCCTGGAAGGATTTCAGATCTAAATACAAAGTCTCTGAAAACACCAGAGGGGAAACTTGACCTGACCCAAATATACCACATATGGGAACTCCAGAATGGCTGTGACTCTCTTGGGAATATCCAGTTTCAAGGGAGGCCCAGCAGTGACCCTTCTTCTAGGAGACAAACAGAAGTCTGTAGTTGATGGGACAAACTGACTTTTCTGTTAACAAGACTTCTAACCTTGTACAAGAGAAAGAAAGGGAGAGCAGAGAGGAGCTGGATCTAGTTCTTTAGGATCCTGGAAAGAAAAGAAAACCAGGAAAGAGGACTTACTGTTTAGGAAGGCCATATGATTTACTTAGCTGTTGCTCTTGGCCTCAAAGGATGCAGAAAGGCTAAAGTCACAACAAAAACAAATTTAGAGAAACTCAACTCTTCTACTATTTCTTCACCAATCCCCACAACATATAGACAATATAAAGAGTGTTCACTGACTAACGCAGATTTTTCCTTCTGGGAGGTAGCACTGTAGTCAACCCACTTCTCTGGCTTCCCCACACACCCTGGCAGAGCACATCACCTTTTTTCCATACTCCCTAAACCCTACATACAGCATTTCTGTAATGGCACCATATTGACACTGTCCCCACAACTATATTCCTACCTCTGTCTTCATCGTTTATTACAAGTAGCTGGTCAGAAAATGATGGCTGCATTTATGAAACACTTGTGGATATTTCTAATAGCACTATAGCACTGTTCTATCTTCTATGTCTCAGGACACTTTTGAACCAGGGGCACCTCTAGAGCAAGGTCAATTCTCCCCCCCACCCACCCAAGACAGGGTTTCTCTGTGTAGTTTTGGTGCCTGTCCTGGATCTTGCTCTGTAGACCAGGCTGACCTCAAACTCACAGAGATCTGCCTGGCTTTGCCTCCTGAGTGCTGGGATTAAAGGCATGCGCCACCACCACCTGGCACAAGGTCAATTCTTACTCATCTCTGTCTCCATAGCCTAGCCCCTGCTTGACAGTCTTAGTAAACAGCAGGTGCAATAAACGCTTGAATGGTTAAGCACAAAATTTCTCAGCTCATGACTCACTAGGGAAAGAGTAGGAGAATAACAATAGGATTATTGATAGAGGGAAAAGTCATGAACCAATGAAATGCAGATCATGGGCACTGGGTGGTAGGGGCAATCAACTGGAAAAGCAGTCTGGTTCCCACAGTCTACATAGGGCCATTTTTCACAAGCAGGGAGAAGAGGGCTCACAGGAGCCACAAACCAGCGATCTTCTCTTAAAGTCTAACAAGTCAGATATTGAGGTGGATATAAAGGCTATTAGACAGAAAAGCAAACAGTCTCAGAGAGGTTCCTTTCTTGCCCAACGTCACTCAGTTTGTCAGTGTCACCAGACTCAATGGGTCCACCCACCTCTTGGTGAGAGTCAAAAGGAACAGAAGCACCAAAGTAGTGATGGCAGCAAAACATATTTGCAACCAACAGGAACATGGGGGATTGCTTCCCAAACTGACTCCCAGAAAGCAGAGCAAGCTGAAGCTTATTTATATGGGGGAATGTACTCTGGAGGCAAAAGGTGTCATCACATGCCTGAGTGGGGAGTACCCTTAAGAGTCACAGTCTGACTGCATGCTCTTTCATACTTCCATGTTATGAAAATGGAATTTGGGGGTCTGTCTCTGAGTTACCAGTGCACGCTACTCCAAGGAAGCATGTGAAACGGTATACTTCTGTAAAACAACCTTAAAGGCATTTGTTAGAAAAAAACAAACAAACACCTTATCTTTGGGGTTCAGAACGCTGAATGGAACCCTGTCACCATCCTGCTTTCTTCTGGTAAACTGGGAGACAAATCCATTTTAACCCCAGTGGTTGTTTCACCCTGATCTGGTAGTTCGTTGCTCTTCCTGGAACTGCCCACAACCCATCCTAGACTAGCAAGGCAAATCCTACAAAACAGAGACACGGGTTTGGAAATTCAGGCTTGGACAGAGGGTTATTTTCTGCGTTTAGATGCTGGGAACTGGATGTTCTCCGACCGCTTAGCCAGAGGCAAGGCTAATCTTGGTCGTCCAGAGCTTCCATAGATCGGAATAACTCCGGGACTCGCTGCGCCTGAGACCAGAGATCAATATTTTAAAGTTCTGGGTCAACTAAAGTCTCAAGGGGAATACAGCTCCAATCTGGACGCCGGGAGGTTCCGCCCAAGGAGCTGGCGCCGGAAGTGCTGCGTGTAGTCACTTCCGTCGCACTGGCGGGCGCCAAGATGGACGCTCCGTGGGCTCGCGAGCAGCTCCGGAGGCGTTACCTATTTCCTTCCGAAGCGGGGCTGGACTGCGAGGACGACGCCAGACCAGGTGAGCCTCCACGGGCTCTGGGTCCCAGGGCTTATCCAGTAGGGCTGCGAGTCTGTGTCCAGGGTCTCCACAGGTCTTGCAACTCTTGCATCCTCCTCAGAACTGCGCTTCCGCATTCTGTGGCGAGCTGACTTAACACGGGTTTGGCAACATCCTTTAAAACTAAAACCAACCGTAGTTTCTTAGTCTGAAGAATCAGCCCAAGAACCTATACAGAGACGTGCGCAGAGTGTTTCATTTCAGCTTTGCTTGCAATACGGTACCGATTGCAGTGCCTAGGAGATGCCTAGCTGCCTGTCAGCAGAAAGCTAGCTAAATACGTTTAGATCGGATGTATCTCTGCCATCAGATAGGCTTTTAAATTTATTTATTTATTTTTTTATGGATTAGTTTCTCGAGACAGGGTTTCTCTGTGTATCAGCTCTGGCTGTCCTGGGACTTGCTTTGTAGACCAGGCTGGCTTTGAACTCCGAACTCACTGAGATCTGTCTGCCTCTGCCTCCGAATGCTGGGATTTACAGGCATGCGCCACCATGCCCAGCCTGCTAAGCTTTTATATATCTCTGTCGGCGGTTTTCAGAGGGAAGCGCAGAACAATGTATGGCATGCCACCATTTGGTTACAAACTACAACTCATGATGTATTTTTGCTTGTAAGGAAGAATTCCGAAGGATGAGAGACCGTTCATTTTAGAGATATTTGACCTGGATGTTGTAAAAACCTTTGCTCATCTATTAGCTTTTCAAAATACTGGCAACATTGGGCCAAGATATCACAATATATGCATTTTCAAAATACCCTCAAGAACTTGTGTTAGTACTTAACCTCTATCAGAATAGGTACTACTATCAGAATCCAGATCTGAAGCTAGCTCACTTGGAGACCAGTGGTCCTCATGTGACAATACAGAGAAGGCATGTCAGGATCCCCTCATTTTGATTTTCAGGGAGAGAAATGACTTGCCTATCATCTGTGCAGCAGACTATGCTTTGTTCAGGGGCTAGAGCTCTGGCGTGCTGTTCCGTGTTTGAGCTACCTCAAAAGCTGATGTCTTTAAAACATTTTGGTATAACTTTTATTGTATGTGGCATTCCCTCTTCTTCTTCTTCTTCTTCTTCTTCTTCTTCTTCTTCTTCTTCTTCTTCTTCTTCTTCTTCTTCTTTTGTAGTGCATACACTTGCACTTATTGGTACATGGAAGCCAGAGATTGACACTGGGCATCTTCCTCTGTCAGTCTCCACATTTTTTTTTTTTTTTTGAGACCCAGTCTCCATGGCCCCAGGATCTACCTGTCTCCGGCCCAAGAGTGGGGTGAAAGGCATCTACTGCCATGGTCAGTTTTATGTGGGTGCTGGGGATGAACTCAGATTCTCATGTTTGTGCAGCAAGCACTTTACCCCTTAAACCTTCTCATCCCCATACATCTGACATTTTTCATAGTTAACATGACTAATTACTTTCCTAGAGGAAATGTGAAATAAATTCCCACACTTCTGGATGGCATTGCGATATCCAAAAGATTATGAAGGTTTAAATGATTCCAAGATAATTTAAAAGGAATAATTAATATAGTGGGCATATTTTCTAGTAAGCTTATATTATTTCAGCAAATGTAAATCTACCATTACTATTGTTTGCTTGTTTGGTTCTTGACATAGAACTCAGGACCTCATGCATGCCAAACATCAATTCTACCACCAGGCTGCATCTCTGCCTCTACATATAAACTTATCCTGATGGTCTTGCCAAAGGAGCTGGCACTATAGTGGGAGGGATTCTAGTTACTGGAAAGTTCTAGGAGATAACTTTATATGGCGTAAAAAACTGGTTAAATTCATAACTCAAAATCTCTCCTATTTTGCAGAAACCTCCACAGCTGATGAGATAAAGGAGAAACCTCTTCCAAGACTTAACATTCATTCTGGATTCTGGATTTTGGCATCCATTGTTGTGACCTATTATGTTGATTTCTTTAAAACCTTTAGAGAAAATTTTCACACTAATAGGTAAGAAAGTCTTGTTTCGACAGGCATAGTGGTACATGCCTTTAATACCAGCAGAGGCAGGTTGATCTCTGAGTTCAAGGCTAGCCTGGTCTACAGAGTGAGTTCCCAGACAGCCAGAATGAAGGACAACGAAAAAACCTTTTTGCTTCTTGTTTTGCATGTTGCAGTTTGTCAGTTGAATACTCAGAATAGTTAAGAGATGGCTCAGTTGGAAGTGCTTGCTGTTACAAGCATGTCGACCTGAGTTTGATCCCCAGAACCTACATTAAAAAAAAAAAAAAAGAAAAAAGCCAGTTTGGTGGTGTCTGCCTATAATTCCAGTTCTGGGTAGGTGGAAAGGGATTCCTGGACTTTTTGGTCACTCAGTCCAGCTGAATCAGTGAACTCCAAGTCTCGTGAAAGACCTTGTCTTAAGAACGAGTGTAGAGAGTGACTGAGAAAGACACCCATTGTTGACCTCTGGCATACACACACACACACCCCCAAAATCCATTTAATTGTTAATCTCTGTCAGACATGATATTGGAGGCAACTACTGATGATATAGAAAAGACTAGGACATGTTAGGCAAAGGGTACAGCTTTTCATTTACAGTAAGTTCTGGGGATTGGGTGCATGTAACATCTTAATTGTCTTCTTCCTATCCCATGGTCCTCTCATGTATCCCCGCTTCCCATAACCCCGATAAGTACAATGTCAGCTGGTTCTGTGCAATTTAAAATTGTCACTTGTGCCCCCAGACGACTGGAGAGAAAAGGCCTGAGAACTAGAGGAGGAGGAGAACTGTGGTCTGAGAAAGGTGTGTCCCAGAGTAGTTAAGAAGGGGGTGATTAGAGGATGTGACTCAGAGTTGCCTTGAAGGTCAGTGGGAGGAGTCTTGGGTCTGAGTCCTGGAGTCAAATAGCCCTTCATACTGGGGCAGAAAGCCCTATCCTTTGTCCCAGGAGTTGACCGCGGTGCAGAAGTTGTGGATCCTGTGCTAATAGTTTGGAGGCCATCGGATATATCACAAAAGGGGGTGATGTTGGTGATGTCACAGCTGGCACATGAGGGCTATGTTTAGTGCCAAGAGCGGTGACTGGACCTAACAGTAGGGCCACAAAAGATGGAGACAGGAATTCAGTCTTGCTGAATTATGGGAAATACAGTCCTCAAAGAAGTCTTGAGGCCATAGACTGCTTGTGGAGGAAACCAAGCAGACAGAAGGAACGAGCTGTCAAGGGTATGAGGCGTGAGGGAGTTCCTTTAAATCCTAGGGAAGGGACTGCTTGCTCTTCTATGAGGAGGCATTTCTTTAAGTAGCAGCCCTCTCCCCGTCCTTCCATCCTATTCACCCTTGCCTGGTGGGGTTTGTGACTTGCCTAAGTGAGTTGTAGATGAAGAACCGGGACCCAGCGCCACTCTTGGGCGTCTACTTTCTTCAGGCTTTCTTCAGACTCTTCTGGCTTTTCGTGCTTTCGTTTTGCAGAGATAACGCTAACAGGGTGGAGGTTTTCATTGTTGTCTGGAACCTAGAAATAAGTCTGTCTCTGGGATTTAATGCCGGCAAAGGCTTTGTCACCACTATTCAAAGCCATGCTCTTCTCTCAGCTCCATCAGTGACAAAGCTGACACATTTTAGCCAGCCAGCAAACTTCATCTCTCGGCTGGCTTAGAACCTGCTGGGAGAGAGGAGAGTGCCTGAAATGCCACTTCAGCGAGTGCTTTTCCTTCATTAGACTTGGGATGAGTCCAGGGTGGGTCTGGCACGGAGGCAGGGGCATTTCTGCTTTCAGCAGCTCATTTTCTGCTGTAGCAGACTCATTACCAGGCTGCACTGCTGCTGGATGGGCGTGTGTGCAGGATGTCGGGAACACCTGGGAGTGTTGCCTAGAGAGCCCGTGCTGGGAAGGTAGACTTTTCAGGGCCTTAGGTGTGTCTCTTTTTATTAGGCTTTTCTAGAAGTGGCCGTTAAAACTGACCCCTACAGACGATGTGTTGGATCAGCCAAAGCGTTACGTGAGCTTTGGGACCGCATGCCCTCCTGTGCCAGAGACAGTATAGGCATCAGACACTGAGGCAGGGCTCTGGGGATGAGAGAAAGTTGAAACCGAAGGCCTGTTCTCAACACAGTGTGCTCTTAGAGGCAGAAGACATGACCTCATATCCAAAGACGGAGGCCATTGAAATCTCGTCTGCTTCTCCCAGGCTGACAGCCCTTTCTTCTTCTTCCTTGTCTCCACAGCTGGTTTCTCTTTGGCGGGGCCCTGTTGTGTGTCAGCCTGTCCATTGCCTTTTACTGCATAGTCTATCTGGAATGGTACCGGGGGATTGAAGAGTATGATGTCAAGTACCCCATGCTGGTGCCCATCACAACCGCAACTTTCATCGCAGCAGGGATCTGGTGAGTGGCTGTTGAAAGGTCGAATGTCGATGAAGAGCCGTCCTTCTGTGGTCATGTAGTGAGGAATGTAACCCGGAACCTAAATTAAGCAGCAGGGTAGGGGCTCCCAGGTACTCTGTCCTTTGGGGTCTCCTCTCTCCATTTCTTTCTCTCTTCATCTGCCTTAGTTATTTGAGACACAGTTGGCGACCTCTGCGCGCACTCTGTGTTTTGTTTACAAAGTGCCTTTCATAGTGATGGCTGAGACACACAAAAGGGACACCAAGTGCCGCTGAATGAATGAATGCATGAATGAATGAATGAATGAATGAATGAATCACGAGCTGAGTGCTGCTGCAGCTCTCGTTTGGGTCGGGGAGGAGCGGAGCCCCCGTCCTGGTGAGCATTCCTGACCCTCGCTGCGCTGTGCCTTCCTGCCACATGCAGACGCTGCACGTACGACTTTTGTATCCCATAAACACTGTTTCGTTTGTCCGTGCTCTGAACGTAGAGAAGGTGGTTTGTACAGTCGCCATTCTTTGACGTTTAACTTGTGTGTGGAGTGTGTGCTGTTCACTTGGTGTCTTCTCCCAGCACTTGTTCATTGCCGTTTGTCATCCCGCTGTGTGGCTGAGTCCTAGTGTGTCTGTCCTGCTGCCACACAGTCAGGCTGTTGATAGTTGGTGTTGATTTGAAGGATGCCATTAAGAACACTCCTGTTCTCTGTTGGCCTTACATGAGTGTGTATATACCCAGAAGGGTGAAGTCAGTGCATCACCCAAGTGTGCTCACCTCCTTATTTGACATCTGTATTTATCCAGGATTATAAACCCATGGCTGACTGGAGAGCTTATTCGTTTTATGGTTTCCCCTGGTAGCTTCTCCTGTCAGTTAGTTCAGTTACTGAAACTCTTTTGCTTTTAGAAAGTGTTTTATTTCATTTGGTGACAAGAATACTGTTTTTCCACAGTGAAGATTTTATGGCATCGTGTATACCATTGCTTTTCTATTCTAAGAGTCATTTCATCGTTTTCTCATAATGATGCCTGAGATGATGAATCAGGCCACAGCTATTTGAGTTTGTGGTCCATCCCACATGCTAACTTGTAGTTGAAATTTTCTTTGGGTTGGGCCACCATCCAGCTTCCCAAATAAAGACACTTACTCTCCCTGCCCACAAGTCCCACCTATACCTCTTCCCTTGCTGTTGGCCAGTCAGCTTTCTATTAGATCAGTCAGTTGCCTTAGTCAGGCAAGGTAAAACAGCAACACATCTTTACATAATTAAACAACTGCATTACAATAACTATGCAATGCTAGTTTAACAAATATTCTGCAACGTTTCCTCCTTTTTGTCCAACTAAAAAGAAAAGTTTTAGCTTTAACATGGTAAGAGTATATACAGTAAGAACAGTTATAAAGTAAGAATTACATTTACAATATCTATTTCATTGGCATTTGGCAAATTCAGAGAAAATACTCCATTATCTATCCCATCTTGGTGAGTCTGAAGTTGTGAGCCTAATTTGCTTTCTATCGTAACTTGTGTTACCAACCCAAAATTATCTTTTCAGACCTCAAAACATTTTCTTAGATAAACAATTTAAGACTTTATGTTTCTCAACCATATAAACTTTACATCTCTTATGTATGTTTCTTTTCTGAATTTGGTAACAAGGAAAACTATAACTAAAACTGTCTCATCTTCAACTCCATCAGAGACTCAAGAAGGATATAGTGTTACCTGAGTAAACAGAAGTGCAGAGCAAGCAACTTCCAAAACTATAGAGATGACAGAAGCAGCTGGTTGCCTGGACACTCACCCAAGGTTCCTCTGCATCGAAGGGGCATCCATCTTCCTCCTATGAGCCTAGAATATCTGACAGACTTTTTTGTGAAGCAGGAATTTTGAAGAACTGGCTCACCTTGGCTTGGCAAAGTTTGGCAGTCTTTTTCCTTTGTGTCCTGCTTGTCCAGTTTGTACAGTATATTGTCAGCAGTGAGGCAAGGACAGTTTCTTGCCCAAATGGCTAGCTTTGCCACACTTAAAGCAAACTCCATATGGAGATTCTTCAATTCCTATCATCCTTTTATGAAGTAGATTGGTGCTGCCAGGAGCTGATGTGTCTCACTGTCATGAAGAGCCTTAGGTTATTATGCATCACAAGTGCCATATTCTGTAGGTCTCTGAAGCGTTTGAAGGTCACCTATCTATCTAAAACATACCTAACATGACTACAAAGCTTGACTAACAACTAACCTACATTTTTAAATTATCTTAAGCAGTTTGTAATAATAGCTTTGAAGGACTAGAACTTTATAGTACATTTTTAAATGAGCTGCATAGGTACAATACCTTAAACAAGAATAGAAACATATATAACAAAAATAACCTTAAATTTGTTATCAGTGTGCAAAATCCATGCCAATGTAAAATATTTGAGATGAATAGTTTTGAAGGATGGTAGTTGTCTTTTTTGGTTTTCAAGACAGGATTTCTCTGTGTAGCTTTGCGCCTTTCCTGGAACTTGCTTTGGAGACCAGGCTGGCCTTGAACTCACAGAGATCCACCTGCCTCTGCCTCCCAAGTGCTGGGATTAAAGGCGTGCACCTCCGCCGCCCAGCTGATAGTTGTCTTTTTATCCTATATTCCCTCTAAATGATGAGAAACATCCATAAACCACAGAATGACCAAAACCCCACCTCTTGGGAATGTGGGCATTGTGTTGTCTAGACTGCTTCCTGTTGTCTGGGGGTGACGGTGTCCCCCAGGGACCCTGAGAAATTGAGATAATGGTCAAGTCCTAAGAAAGCTAGCTGTGGCATTTGCTGTCCAGTCTCTGTGTGGTGGGAAAGTGCAGGGCTCATCTGAAGTCCTGGCTAGAATAATCTGTGAGGCTGGACCATCTCAGCTAGCGGCCTTGAAGTTGTTCTGAAAGCAGAACTCTGAGGAAACTTACAGAGGCACTGGAAAGGCGCTGCTCAGGTGCTCTGCTGCACACCAGCGCCTCCTAAAGGAGCCATAGCCTTTTTTTTTTTTTTTTTTTTTCCAATTTTCTCAGACCCTATGTGGAAATTTGGGCCCTCTGTTGGGTGCTGTTTATAGTTGGAGTTTCTCTTTGGATTACTGACCAGCTTTTCAAAGAAAGATATGGAGACTTATTATTAATTATGAATTTTCAGTCTTAGCTGAGGTGTGTCCCACTAGCTCTTTTAACTTAATTTAACCTGTTTCTATTCATCTACATTTTATTCACAGCTTTTTACCTGTCTTTCATTCTATATGTCCTCCTTTTCTGTTTCCTCTGTGTCTGTCTGTCTGTCTGGCTTCTGGCATCTACCTGTTGTCTCCTTTTCTCTCTTCCCCGAGCCTAAATTCCTCCTACTTATTCTTCCTGCCCACCAGTCTTCCCTATACCTCCTCCCTTCCTGTTGGCCAGTCAGCTTTTTATTAGACCAGTCAGGTGCCTTCGGCAGCCAAGGTAAAAAACCACATCTTTACACAGTTCCACAAATGTAACTTGTCTTTGCATAGTTAAACACATCTTTACACAGTTCCACACATGTAACTTGTCTTTGCATAGTTAAACACATCTTTACACAGTTACACAAATGTAATTTGTCTTTGCATAGTTAAACACATCTTTACACAGTTACACAAATGTAACTTGTCTTTGCATAGTTAAACACATCTTTACACAGTTCCACACATGTAACTTGTCTTTGCAGTTAAACACACATTCTGCAACACTGAGAGACTTCACATCTACTGGGCCACGCCCCTTCAGTGGCCCGTGGGATCCCAGGTCCAGGTACTGTTTGAAACTGTGCTGCTTCTGTTGGTACAGGCATTGTGTCATGGCACCGTGTCTAAAGACTGCATGGATAGGTGTTCTCAAATGGAGCTCCTTAAATCCAGACGCTGGAGTGGGAGTCATATTTGTGTCATCTCAATTGCTGTTGTCAGCTGTTTGCTTTTGGTTCTTCTCAGCTTCAACATGGCTCTGTGGAATGTGTGGTCATTCTTCACTCCCTTGCTGCTGTTCACTCAGTTTATGGGGGTCGTGATGTTCATCTCGCTCCTTGGATAAGTTCCAGGTAAGACCCCTGGAGTGCTGTCTGGAACAGTGAACTGTGAAAACGCCTCGCAGTCTCTTCCTGAGAGAACGCCGACAGACTGCCTGGGAATCACTTCCTGTTGTGTCTGCACCAAAGCAGTTCACCACTGAACGCAGCTGCGAGGACTGAGGCCACCTTCACAAGGTGTAGTTCTAAGTGCCTGGATTTTAGAGACGGCAGCCTTCCTTTCAAAGAATTCATGAAGACAGCATGTGCGTCTTAATGTGGATACGTTCACATGAGGCCATCATATACTGTTGGCTGGATGTTCTTAGAGAGAAATAGTATGGGAATAATGGGTGATCTCACCCAAATTGAGACAAATTCTACCATTTTCTGTAGATATTGGATAGATGGGTATAACAGCCCTTTTTAAAAAAATTCCTTTCAGGGGCTGGAGAGGTAGCTCTATTGGTGAAATTATTATGGCCACTCCACGTAGTTAAAAGGGAGGTTTATTTTGTGGGGTAACTTACAAATGAAGGGGTAGGTTTCAGGGTCTGGCAAAGGTATAGTGCAGTCCAGCGGTGTTCTCTGGAGAACTCTCTCGGTCTACCTCCAGCGTCCAGGGTCCCAGAATCAAGAGAGAGACCTCCTCTCGATCCTTGGTCTTCTGCTTCCTCCTCCACCCTGCCTTGTGGGTGTGACCATTACTGAAGCCTCAATGGGGGTTGGAACTTCCAGGCCAATGCTGGGATAGCTATCCACTATATTACCATTTTCTGTAGATATTGGATAGATGGGTATAACAGCCCCTTTTTAAAAAATTCCTTTCAGGGGCTGGAGAGGTAGCTCACTGGTGAAGATCACTGGTTGCTCTTCCAGAGGACCTGGGTTCAATTCCTAGTATCCACATTGTGGCTCACAACCATCTGTAACTCTGATTCCAGGAGATCTAACACCTTGGCCTCCACAGACATCAGGCACACATGTGACGCACATACATACATATAGGCAAAACATTCATGCACATAAAAATAAATCTTTTAAAAAATTCTATTCTTTCATACTATTTAGAGAATTTATGTGTCTCTGTGGACGCCCACCCCCTCCCTGCTTGGGAGTGTTGATAACATGTATTAAATAAGTGAATACTGTTGAGAATGGTTATGCTGTGATTCGGGTGAAAAAGACAGCTAGTCCCCCCCCTTCATTCCACTCACATCTGAATTTGGAGAAAATCAATTGACAGGATGGTTTGCAGACAAGGAAAATGGGGTTCAGGGAAGTGGGGGTCATCTTCTGAGTGATGGGTGGTACTCAGGACCAGGTCTCCCAGCTGATGGAGTGTGTGCCCTGCAGCCCTCATGGGGCAATGTGATCAGAAAAAAGAGATGCACTTGATCCTGCTGTTACTAGTTGGACAGGAGTTGCTGGCTGTCGCCACAGCTTTGGCTGATCCTGATTCCACCTCTTTCTCCTCCCCCCCCCACCCACACAGTGGCTAAGATCTTGGACTCTGACTGGTTGCTTGAGTTTCTAGATGTTTGAGTGCTTTTGACTTCCATGTTCCTGGGTGTCTGGTTAGCGGTGAGAACTGTGTGGTGGTGGCAGGCATGCAGATTGTCCTCTTTGCTTTTTAAAATCCATTTCTGTGTATGAGTGTTTGCTTGTGTGTATGTATGTGCATCAGATGTGTATCTGGTGCCCACAGAGGCCAGAAGAAGGCATAGGGTCCCTTAGGATTGGAGTTAAAGAGGTGGTAAGCTTTCATGTGGCTGCTGGGAATCGAGTCCCAGTCTTCTTCAAGAACAGCCAGTGCTTTCAACCACTACACCATCTCTCCAGGCACATGTACTTTGTCTTTAAATGGGAATTCATGAGCCTGAGATGTTTCACTTGGTGTGTAAATGCTGTTTTCTTGCAGCCTTAAGAACGTGAGCATTTAAGGTGAACAAAGCATCCAGCTCGTGCCACTGACATGAAGGAGAAGCCTAGTGTGCACTTGTGCCTGAAGTGAGTGTTTTCCACGGAAACTGTGACTTTCTACACCTGCTGTTGAAATCTGAATAAACGATCTTTCTCTTGGGTGTTTGCAAACAAGTGATTGTCAGCAGTTTGTGTTAGACGGAACCGAGGAGTGTCAATCTGTCAGAGTGTGGAGACGCTGGCTGTCCGTCACAGGAGCACAGTGTGCCCGCAGTTTCCAGAAGCCGAGGGTTAGCTGCCCTTGAGTAAGTGACTGGATGCACATATGTTGTCACTTTGGTAGTCACTGGATAGCTCATGTTTCTCACAGCTTTTTAGGGAGGGGACCAAACGGGAGCATTTTACTGTTTCCTGCTACTTTGGATTTTATCACTATGTTAGTTATTGGGTTTTTAGCATTTTTAAACATATGCACTTTTAATAATGCTTAAGTATATATGATTTTTTTCTGTAACATCAATAAAATATTTTTATAACTTTCTTGTGCATTTTGTTAATATAAATTTGGGGTTAACTTCTGTGGTTAGCTGTTTGCAGTTAATGAAGCCTCTTTAGAGTAGGTTACTCTGTTCTTAAGTGACTCCATGGCAACCAGTGTTTGTGCTTTGTAGTGCAGACATGCTCCCATGATGCCTATCACAAGCATTGTGACACAGAGATGCTTGTGGATTTGTTTCCTTGTGAAGTGACTGATGCCATCACCACAGGGATTTGGGCACAGCACACACCAACTGGAGGACTTCCAGCTCTGAAACTGTAAACTGGAGATAATACTTGTTTTGGGTTAGAGAAATAGAAGTAGTGTTTATAAGGCACCCATGCCAGTCTCCAGGACACAGGGCACAGTCAGAACAAGAGTGCGGAGGGAAGAGAGCAGCAAGGTTTACGGTGGGTCCCACATAACCAGCAGAGTCAAGCCACTTTGGACCTCATGTATGAGGAGGTGTGTGGAGACTCTTACTTGGAATAGAGAATGGTCAGGCAGAGTTGAGAGTCAGCTAGCCAGGGGTGTCAGCAATGAGGAGACATGACAGGATCTCAAGGTCAAGGCCAGCCTGGGCAACTTAGTGAGACCCTGTTTCAGAAAGAAAAAAGGCTGGTCCTCTAGAGTATTTACCTGGCATACACGAGGTCCTAGTTTCAACTTCTTAAATAAGCAAACACACACACACACACACACACACCACATTCCTGGTACTTGCCATGCCAAACTCCTATACATGTTATTTCTGGAGTTTTTTTTTTTTTTTTTTTTTTTTTAAATATTTTTACTTGTAATTGTGTGTGGTGTGGGTGTGTGTGTGTATGAAAGGGTTATGTATACGTGTTCACAGAGGCCAGAATAGGGTGTTGAATCCTCTGGAACTTCAGTTTCAGGCATTTGTGAACAGCTCTGGGTGCTGGAAACAACTCTGGTCCTCTGCAGGAGCAGAGTTGTGTGCTCCTAACTGAGGGCCATCTCTCCAGCCCCTAACCCTTGTTTTTATTATAACCGTTAAAGAAATGAATGATGTGACACCATCTCACCACATCTAAATAAGCCAAGGGGAGGAGTAACCCCTTGTGAGTGATGAATATTGAAATTAACAGTTCAAATACTGATCATCAAGGTTAGGACTGTGACAGAATCAAGCATATGCTCTGACTTTGACAGTCAGTCAGTGTGAAGACCAAGTTTTGGCCCTGGCTCCTGGTGCTCAGGCTCTGCTTCAAGCTTGGTTGTCTTGCTTGAAGCACCTCTGGGTGGTTTCAGTGAGCAGCCTGGGTCGAGGCAGCCCTGGAAAAGCCAGGGTGTTAGGATGGACGGGAACATATCCAGAGAGCAATGTCATCTAGTTGACAATGATAGAGACCTGATGAGGACTTCCCAAGTCTACTGGGACCTGGCTTGGGAGGCAATGGATTTTCCTGGAAATCTGAAGCAAGTTCCTGACTAAATCTGCTTTCTGTAACAAAAAAGTAGTCTCTGGGGGCTGGAGAGGTGACTCCTGCTGAGCAAACATGAGGGCTGGAGTTAGAACCCATGCAAGAGACAGACGTAGGCGGAAGTCCACCTGTGATCCCAGTGCTCAGAAGTCAGTCCCTGGAACAAGCTGGTTAGCCAGACTACCGTAAATAGAAATTTGTAGTAGGTTCAGTAGAGAGAGACCCTCCCTGCTTTAACATGTAAGTTAAAGTGGTAGCAGAAGACTCCCATGTTAACCTCAAGCCTTTGCACATACATACATGTACTTTCTACGTACACATGTGAACATACACACATATGCACACTACACATACTGCACTCAACACACAAAAAAATCCTGGATCCCCTTAAGCAAATGAAGTTTATCAGAGGCAGTTGAGGTACCCCTGTGAACCAGGTCTTGCTAAGGGGTGGCATACAGTATGGTTTTGGGGGAGCTCCTGGAGACTGGACTTCTGTGGCTGAGGTTAGGATAAATGTTCTTTTGAAAGTTCGGCGGTGCTGGAGATGGAGCCCAGGGCCTCGCTCATGCTATGTGAGCACTCCAGCACTGAACTTCATTGCTGGCCTGTATTTACAATTTTTTGGAGACAAAAGCTCAGCATGCCTTGAATTGGGAAGAATTATGGATTCTATAGTCAGCTGTCTCCAGATACTTTAAAACTGAGGTCACGGTCTGTGTTGTTTTGTGCACACAAGGTGTTAGAGCATCACAGCCGTTCCTGGTTGGGGAGTCCAAGAATAGAGTATAGACTATTCCAGAAAGGAACATGAATTCACGGAAGGCTTGCAGGTTCTGCAACTGAGGAACACTCTCTCCCAATGATCCTGGAGTGTTATGATTCATTCCTAAACAATCTGAGCCTGAGGGATGGTTGTAGATTTTCTTCCCTCATTCAGTGTTTTTGAGACTTGTATAGCCCAGGCCAGCCTTGAACTTGCTACCTAGGTTGGGCTGACCTTGAACCTGCAAACTTCCTACCTCGGCCTTCTCAATGCTAGGATTACAGGCCTTTGCCAACTTGGCTAGTTTACAAGCCTTTTCATACCTTACTTTGAGTGTAATCCTCATGCAGTGGGCTGAGCCATTCCTGTTGGCACGCAGATATATCACACAATTTTCCTCCTACACACAAACATCACATCAGACTTCCTCACATTTCTCCAGTGAGGCCCATTTCTTTGATCCCCCTCTTCAGCAAAACCACCGAAGAATTTCCTGTCCACTTTCTATCTCTCTATTCCTCCTTGGGAAAGAAATTACAGTGTGGGGTGATGAAAAATGCCCGTGACCTCAGCCCCTTGAGAAGCCGAGGCAGGAAGATTTTGAGTTTGAGGCCAGTCTGGGCTACACAGGAGATCCCATCTCAATTTTTAAAAAAGGTCTGAGGATGTATCTCAGTGGTAGAGTGCTTTTCCAGCATGTATGAAATCCCGAGCTTGAGCCACAGAAGCTTCAGAATAAAAAGAAATTACATGAAGTGTAAGGAATGAATTCCATCATGTGTGTGACAGAGAGGAATCACAAGGGATATGAAAAGTTCTGTCTTTCCCAGCCCATCCCCTGGCACGAGTGAACAGACCTGAGTCCAACATGCAATATCCCCAGCAACCCTCACTCCCCACCACATATGCTCCACCTCTCTTGTGACCATCAGAACTTTCCTTACAAGGCCCTGTGTCCGGGTCAAGAGGGGTCACCGGAGAGAGCCTCCCAGGTCTCCTGGTCTTTGGACCCAGTCCCACTTGTGTCTGTATGTTCCGGGTACCTATTGCTGCATAGCAAACCACACCCAAATGTACGTGGCTTGAAACAACGGCCACCATTTATCCTGCTCAGGAATCTGAAATGTGAGCAGGGGTTGGCAGAGACACTTTGTTTCTGCCTCACAGGGGCAAAACTCAGCTGAGACTGGGCAAGCCCCTTCCTAGACGCTTCCTTGAGGTTGGCTACAGTAGGTGCCGGCTATGGGGCTCATTCTTTGTTGACCTCACCGTGGGGCAGCTTGGATTTCCCAGATTCAAAGGGAAGGGGTGTGGCTTTCACCATCCTTAAGTGCATGCACGACAGGCTGACTTGCAGGTGGAGTCTACACATGGGCATCCCAGTTCTGAGAGGGTAGCAGAGGGATGGTGACTCTGGGAGTCCTCCAGCCTGTACTCCAAGTGCCCTGACTTGGATCTTACAGCCCAACAAAGCCAAGGCCACTTGGGGTGGCTTTAGCAAATGGTCCTAGCTATGATCTCCCAGGAAAACAGGGGAATCACGGTACAGATCAAAAGGGCTATAGAGTAAAACATGTCCTTCTACAGCTAAGTTATTTTCCATTAGACAAACCTCTCTCCTGTTTTGGAGAATTAAGTGACCACAGGCCTGCAGCTTCCATTATGAGCTGAGCATTATCTAATCTATCTAACCACGAGGTTGGGCACACACAGTAGTGTGTGTTGTCAAGCCCATGTGGCATATAAGACATTGAACAAGCTGACCTGCAGGTGGTCCATGTCCCTCCCAGACTGACATCTGCTTAGTGGCCTTGATTCTTTAATCCGCATCTACAGTACATGAGACTGTCTCACAATAGGACAAGCAGCTCAGGCCATGTTTGCTGATGCGTCTGCGTGACAAGTTGGCACCAAACTAAAGTGTCCACTACAGCCTCACAGTCCCACCTAGCGCCAGCCATGATGGACAGTAGTCAAGAAAACGCCTCCCTATGAGCAGATGGAGACCGACTGGTATGCCTGATGCTCTGTCTTGTCTGACTAAAGAGTTGTGCAGAGCAGAAACCTGCACAGTGCCATGGATGGTTCTGGAAGGCTCAATGGCCAAGGACTATCTGAAGACTAAGATGTAGAGAAGAGGGCTGAAGATGGATCTCTGAATGGATGCTGTATCAAGATCTGCATCTCAAAAGAACTCTTACCAACAGGCATCCACTGGGTTGAGTAGTTTAACACAGAAGGCTACAGTGAGCCCAGCAGTAAGATGGGTACCTTATTTCAAGGATCTGCCTGGAGGAGGTGGGGTTGTGTTGGACCCTCTTAGCATGGAGGGAGGGGGAATTTTCTCCCCTGAACTGGACATACAGGACCTCCCATCAGGCTGTTGGTGACACCCCTAGCTGTCTACTTATGGGTGTATCATTGCCATGAGATCTCACACACACACTGATAAAGGAGACATGGCCACAGGAGGACCAGAAGCCTTAGCTTACTCCGTAATGTGTTTGTCTTGTAAGTACGAAGACCTAAGCTCAATCCCCAGAACCTACATTAAAAAAAGAAAGTCAGAGCCGGGCAGTGGTGGCACATGCCTTCAGTCCCAGCACTGGGGAGGCAGAGCCAGGCGAATCTCTGTGAGTTCGAGGCCAGCCTGGTCTACAGAGCGAGATCCAGGACAGGCACAAAAACTATGCAGAGAAACCCTATCTCAAAGGAAAAAAAAAAAAGCATGGTGGCACACACTTGTAATCCAGCACTGAGGAGGGAGCGGTGAGTGGATCCCTGAGGCTCACTGGCTGCTGATCCTAGCCTACATGACAAGTTGGGGTGGGGTGGGGAGCAGGAACGGTGCTGGGGAGTGGCACTCAGGGTTGTCTTCTGACCTCCACACATATGCACATACATGTTAACTCCCCCCAGCCACAGCCACCCATGTGACCAATGTATTAGCTCAGAGCCCCTTTAGTGTGTACTGGACGTGTCTCTAGTAAACAAAAGGACAGAAAAAGTAGCCCCACGTGAGTGAAGTTTCTTAAGCAGTTGGTAGTAGTATGTCCGTGAGGGTTTCCTACTGTGACTCCTATGCCTCCACCGTGTGTGGAAGGATCAGGAAACTGCCTGGAAGGTGAACGGGGATTAGCCGCGGAGCTGCATGGAATATGTGCAGGGATGCTCCACATTAGCCATGGAACTCACAGATACTTGGGATATTATTTCAGAAGGAAAGGTACCTCCTTTTGACCTTGCCAGTAACCAGCCACCATCACAGGATGCTGGGAAAGGCATGCAGGAAGGGTGATGTGATGCATTTGTGACATTTCTCAGAGACCCAGTCTTTCAGCAATCAAAGGCTCTTTGGAATCTGTGGGGGTGGCATGGGTTTGGGACTAGGATGAAATCTGTGGGCTTTGAAAATGACATGTATTTATTTACTTATTTATTGAATGTGTGTGCACATCACTGGGGACCCGTGGAGGTCAGGGGACAACTTGTAGGAATGTCTTCTCCTACCATGTAAGACCGGGTATCCAAACCCGGTTGTCGGGCTTGGTGGCAAGTGCCCTTACCTGTGGGCACCTGGCTAGTGCCATTTCAATCAATCTTTGCACACATCGGAAACCCCTTCCCACCTGCCTCCTGCCTTCCACAAGAACAGCTATTCCAGCTAGTCAGCTCTAGCGGATGCTGCCTCCTCCTGGGAACCTCTCAGCCTTCTTACTAGGGGGCTTTCCTGGGTTGCCTGTGTCTCCTGGAAGAGCTGGACTGCCTTAGGGTTCCTGGTTAGCTCTTTAGTGCACGGAGTAAACGGGTGTGTACAGTAGCAGCTCACCTGACTTCCAGGACTGTCCTGGCCCCAATGAGTCCTCAGGGTCGGGCACAGAGCGTAGAGAATATCTCTGCGGGCTATTTATATATAAACCGGATGAATGACCAAATGAAGGAATTTAAGAATGAAGGCAAAGCAAGATTCAGGGCTCATTGGGCCCGAAGTTTCCTGCCCCCTTCATCTCCTGCCCCCCATCTTAGCAGTCATCACCAGCTGTTGCAGTGTCTGTGTGTAGGGTTCCTTGCAAACAAAAACCGTGGGTTTCCTTGTTAAAATACAAAGAAATTGAAATCAGCTACACTAGAGCGTTAAAACCAAGGTTAAAACCGGCCTGCTCCCGGTTGCCCTCTCTGCTGGGCTTCCGGCTCTCCTCCAGATCAGAGCCAACCTTAGGACGCTCTTGCTCTTCGCTCTTCGCAGAAACCAGCTGCGCTTCCTCTTGGCTTGGGGACAGCAGCTGTGAAAGGCTTTGGAATGGAAGCAACTTGACCCTTCTCCTGGCTCAGTTCCCCCTGGAAGCGAAGCAGCTCCAGAGGAGGACAGGGAGGGATGGCCTCTCCTTGGGTACTGGCTCCGGTCTCAGTCATCGTCGAGGCTCTCGGTCAGGTCCCCACACAGACACCCAAAAGTGACAAACCCCAAAGATGCCTCTTCCCTGCTTCCCACCGAGCCAAACACACTCGTAGGACAGAGAGACAAAAAGCACCCAGTAGACAGAGGCAGGGACCAGGACACACAGATGAGAAGGACCCATGTACACTCGTGCCCTGCGAGCCCACCCAGAATTCTAGGTTTCGGGGACACAACCCTCGGCGCAGCCACACCCCCAGCAACTCCTCGATCTGGCTCCTGTGACTCTGTATGTCCCTTGGCATCCCACCCCTCCCCGCCAGCCCTGGAGCTGGCCAGCAGCACCTGTTGCGGTCCCGCGTTTCCGGGGCGCTAGGGTGGGGTAGGCGGGCTGGGCGCGGGGGTGGGGTGCGGGTGGCACAGGCAGGGCAGAGGAGCAGCGGGGCTCGAGGTGCAGCTGCAGGGGCAACGGGCTGCAGAGACCAGAGTCGGCATCGGGAGCTTGGAGAGGGAGGCCGGGGGCTGGGACCTGACCAAGGGCCTGGAGCCCTGGGGGAGGGCAAGAGCGGAGAGCACGAGCGAGCGGGGTTAGTGCCCAGAGGGCGTGGGGACAGGACAGGAGCCAGCAGCAACGCGCGGGGCTGGAGCAGCTGCCTGGGGACTAGACTGGAAGATGCCTGGGGGCCCGGGCGCGCCCTCCTCTCCCGCAGCATCCGCAGGTTCCTTCCGTGACGCGCCGTCGGGGATCGCGGCGTGCCCGCCGCCCCCGCTCCCCCTGGCCCGGGGGTCTCCACCGGCCTCCGGTCCCCGACGCGGCGCCAGTGTCCCGCAGAAGCTGGCGGAGACTCTGAGCAGCCAGTACGGGTTGAATGTGTTCGTGGCGGGGCTGCTGTTCCTGCTGGCCTGGGCGGTGCACGCGGCGGGTGTGGGCAAGAGCGACCTGCTGTGCGTGCTGACGGCGCTCATGCTCCTGCAGCTGCTCTGGATGCTGTGGTACGTGGGCCGCAGCTACGTGCAGCGCCGCCTCATCCGCCCCAAGGACACGCACGCGGGCGCGCGCTGGCTCCGTGGTGAGTGCAGCCGGGCCGCCCTCCACGCCTCTCTCCTTGAGATCAAACTTCAGCTCTATGCCTCATCTCTCCTGCCTTCCCCTTGGGTTTTCCTTCTCTACCTTTAGGCTCTGCTCGAAGCTCTCTCTGTTTGAAATTCTGTTACAACGTTTCAGGCCCAGGTACCGAGGCCACACTCCTCATCTTGGCACTCAAGGCTTCTAAGATCTGGCCTCAGATGACCTCTTAACTTTGGAGCCCTCATCCTGGGCCTCGGGCTGTCCAAGACTAAGTTCCAGTCACTATTGAAAGCCCCCAAGTCTTTATATATTTTGTTCCTTCTCTTGGAATGCCATTCCATCCTCAGCTCCGTCCTGCTTTCCCGGCCTGGGCTAAGACCTTCCTGAGCCTGAAGCATATCCTACCACCCCTTTCTGTGTTTCTGCACACACCTCCACCCTTGCTGTGGCCTGGACACTTCTCATCCAGGCAGCTGCCTTCCCACCCCATTGAGGGGAGCCTGTGACCCTCCGTCCCAGAGCCACATAGGTCTGCCTTGGAGGAGGTGCTAGGAGGATGAGGGGAGTCCTGAGGACATGGTCTCAAGGGACACCCTGACCTAGTCAAAGGGGGCCAGGGCCATGCAGGGCAAAGGGAGAGGGCTGCGATCCAGGGCAAAGGGAACAGACCAGATCCAGGGTAAAGGTGGCCTCCTCCCGTGGCTTTCTCTCCGGTAGTCTGTAATTTCCCCGTACAGCTGCTTCCCAGCTTTTGCACACTTGACCTCAGACAAATGCCTTGGTTCCCTCTGACCCCCGGCTGAACCTCTGCAGACGGGGGTCTCAGGCTGGATGGGACCAGGTGATGCTTTGTGTGTGTGTGTGGAGGGCACTTCAAAGGTGTGACACCCACCCCACCCCCTGGGCCCTTTCATCGAGGCCATGGGGAAATCACCCTTCTGCCTTGAATAGAGACTTTCAGGGATCAGTTTATCTTGCCTTCAGGAAAATTGTACACTACCAAAAACTGCCTAAATTCTCCAAGATGGAGACTTTAGGGAGCTCATGGGTTGGTGAATTATGAATGGCGAGGGGGCGGTCAATGTCACATAAACAGACAAGACTGGCACTCTTACCCCAGGATGTTGACATTTTGCCTCTTCTTTCCAGAAGCATCCTTTCTTCCTCACTTGCCTCCTCTTCCTTTTTTCCTTCAGCTCCTCTACCTCTCCCCTTTCCTCTCCCCTTTCCTCTCCCCTTTCATCTCTCCTCTCCCCTCACTTCCTGTCCCTCTCCTGCGCCATCTTTTTCTCCTTTCTTGCTTCCTTCCTCTAGCCTCTTTCCTCCTGTGCCCCTTTCTCTTTCCTTCACTTCCTTTATCCTTCCCTCCATTCTTCCCTCCTTTCCTCTCTGACTGGTCTTGTTATTTCCTAAGGTTGGAAAGCCAGAGGGAGAAGCAGGGCAAGAACACAGACCAAGGTTCCCTTGTGGACCAGCTCCGGGCCTTTCAGACACCATGGAGAGATGAAGTCGATTAGGCTAATAGAGAACAGCACACCGGAAGCTGGGCAGACCCTCAGGAAATGGTACCCAGGAGGAGGGGAGGAGGAGAAGGAGAGGGGAGGAGAAAAGAGGGAGGTCAGTTGGACAACAGAAGGCTCACAATGTCCATATGCCCAGAGTCCAGAGGAAGCCAGGACTCCAAGCAATGCCGAGTGGCTGGCCTAGGGGACTGTAAAGGCCAGTGTGGGGTCCTGGGGGAGTCTGGTACCACAGAGAAAGGGGGAATCAACATGGGCTCTGTGGGATCCCAGGTAACTCATGGGAGAACAGCACACAGTAGGTTGCGTGGACCCCCTGGAAGTCGCCCCATAGTGATGTAGCCATTCTGATGAGGCGCATGAGCTGTGCAAATGCTGTTGGCCCTGGAAGACACAGCTTGTACCCCCCACTTCCGTCTCCTTCAGCTTTACGATCCCTAGCTTTCACATGAATTAGGTAAGAATCATAGGTACCTCCTGGAGAGGGGCAGAAAGATGTTGAGAGAAAGCAGCTTGCCATGACCTGACCATTCCTGTGAACAGATGGGTTCACTTGGGAACAAAAAGACAGTTACCATACCAAGGTGTCAAGAGGAAGCCCCCTGGCCCTGGTAGGGTCTGAGGTTTCCTTTGGACTCTTAGCTGGAAAGACAAGTTTGTGGCAGAATCTCAGCCCTGTCTCTATGGGGCTGGTGGAGGTGGGTGGTGGGTCGTGTGGTGGGGAGTCAGGGTGGGTGGGTGGGTGGGCGTGTCCTGAGGCTGATGCTTTGAGATGGAACACTCCCCAAGCTCTGCCCCTACAACTCCAGGCACTGAGGTTTTCCATGGAAAGTCGTGGGGCTTAGTTTGGTCTGCAAGGAATCTCTTTGAGCAGGAAATACTCCATTTTATTTCCTGTGAGGGAGGAAATACTTCCTTAGCAATTAAAAAATACTGACCCACTTGAGTAATTGGTAGTAATGTTGTACTGTGACCCTCTCTCTTTGCTAACTGAGGAAGGAGATCCTGTAGAAGAGATGACTAGCCTAGGAACCTGTGCCTGCCTCCTGAGCAGCCAGTGAGCAGACTTCTTACCATTAATCACCACTTCCCGCTTTCCTTGCTAGCCTGCTCCAAATGTGACAAAGCTGGGAATTTTCCCCCCTTGTTTTTTTGCCTGTCTCAAGACCAGAGATACTTTGAACACAAATTCTGGAAAGAGTGAAGGTTACAGTTGTACTTACTGAGTGGGTTTAGAATGCCAGACTCATTACAGTCACTTACAGATATTTCGGGGATGGGGAATCTCCCCCGAATTTACTCTACAATTCAGATTTTCACAGTGTTTGCTCTTAAACGAGGCACATCTATACTTGTGCTTTTCCAGACCTTTGTTCAGGATGCTACCACCGGCCACTTCTGGAAATAGGCTGCATGGGGACTGAGATCAGTGTTCCTGATGGACCAGAGGAAAGGGGACAGATGTGAACTGCCTATGAAAGGCTAGTCCAGGGGTGGTCATAGGACAGGCTGCAGAGGTGCCAGCAGGAGACGCTGGTTCCTGCTTGGAAGGAGGCTATCTCAGCGACACACTGAAAATGAGTGTGTGTGTGTGTGTGTGTGTGTGTGTGTGTGTGTGTGTGTGTGTGATGGTGTCATCAGGCAAGCTGGCCATGAACAGAAGAAAGGAAGAAGAGACAGGGAGTGGAGGAGAAGAACCGAGTGAGGGGGAGGAGGCAGTTGGGTTGGAGGGCAGGCTGTCCTTGCTGTCTGTCCTGGCTGCCATCTGCTGACGTCAGCGCAGGTACAGCGAGCTTGAGACCATACCCCGAACTCCACTTTGCATCTGAGGATGGTGGCTCATCTTAGTCCTCAGCCCTGCTTTGCTACAGGCAGAGCTCCTCCAGACACTGCTTTGCTGGGGCTTCTGTCCCTGTCACTGGCATAGAGAGCCTATGTCCCTGCCTGAGATGGCTCCTCAGTTCTCCCATTTGAAGCAAACAAAGCCAATGATGACGGCGACGATGATGATGTCTTTTATTTTTTGAGTTTATAACATAATTACCCTATCTCTCTTTTTTTCCTCCCTCCATACCCTCTCATATATCTCTCCTTGTTCTCTTTCAAATTCAGTATCTCTTTTTCATTAACTGTTGACTTCCGCTGTGGTTGCCTGCCACCAGCTCCACAGCTGGAAAGCTCTTATCACTGTTTCTTGGTGTCCTTGACAATTGTTGTGATGGCATACCCAGACAAAGCAACTTCAGGTAAAAGGAGTTTACTTAGCTCAGACCACATGGCAGGGAAGCCACAGCATCATGAGCTTTGAAAAAACTGGTCACTTCACATCCATGTTCAAAAGCAGACAACATGGATTAAGACATGCATACCAGTGCTCATATCCCCCCATCCTTTATTCAGTCCATGGTCTAGCATATGTTTGCATTCAGGCAGAGTCTTCCAAATTCATTTAACTCAAATCCCTCACAGGCATGCCCACAATCTAGACAATTCTGCATTGAGACAACCTTCCCAGGTCATTCTGGAGTGTGTCAGCTGGGCCATCACATATTTCTAAGAGAGACCCCCATGGATCAGATCCCATTTTCTCTTAGCCCTCAGTACACTCTGTAGATTTGGCTGTTCTGGAAACTTCTCTGAGATGGCTGTGTGCCCCTGTGGTGGCTTTCTTTCCTTAAGGGTGGAGTTTTCCATGTCTAGAGGATCTTGAGATGGGGTTGCCACTGCCTGGGGATGCTGACAAGGCTTCAGAGGAGGCTAGCATTCTAATCCCAGGGGTGGGTGGTGTGACAGTATGTCAGTACGAATAACAGGCAGGTGACATCCCCCTCCCCTTTTCTGTCTTTTGATCAGGATCAGGAGGATCTTAGACCCCTGCCCTGGACAGTGGGGGAGGAAGCCTTGCTCTGCTTGGACTTGTGCTGGGTCAATGTCTCAAAATGACTTTTAGCGGGGGGCCTAGACTGAGAGCCCACTCTGCTCGCCTGGCACTGCTGGTCTCTGCAATGTAGAGATGCATGGCTCATTCAGAGTGGACAGAGGAGGGCAAGAAGAGGGGAGACAATTGCCCGGCGGTGGTGGCGCACGCCTTTAATCCCAGCACTCGGGAGGCAGAGCCAGGCGGATCTCTGTGAGTTCGAGGCCAGCCTGGGCTACCAAGTGAATTCCAGGAAAGGCGCAAAGCTACGCAGAGAAACCCTGTCTCGAAAAGCCAAAAAAAAAAAAAAAAAAAAAGGATGGGAGAGACAATGCAGGGTGTCAGCGATGGATGGAAGCATGGCTCCTGGGCAGGGCATGAAGCTCCACTTGTCTGCCTCAGTTTCCTCATCTGTAAAATGGGGTTATGCTGGTGTCTATTACATCAAGTTGACGTGAGATCCAGGGACTACGGGCATGTAAACTGCTTAGAAGAGCTTCTGAGAGAAGTAAATATGTTATTACTGTGAAACAAATGAGTGGTGAGTAGAATGCACAATGTGGGCGCAGATGAGGAGTCTGGAGGAGACTGGGGGCTTCTGGAGTGATCCCAAGACCCACCATGTGAAACTCAAAAAGACAGGTGCCAGATCTTGGCTTTGTCCCATGGTTCATGCAGACCCATCACAGGTTATTAAGAAAGCACAAGGGAGATAGGAGTACCCAGCTAAGGTTGGGAGATGGGTACAGAAGGGGAAAGCGGCAGTGATTCCGAGACTTGTCCTGAAGCTTTGATGAGTCTTGCTAGCTCCATCCCCCTTCCTTTCCTGTCTCCCCCTCCCCTCCTCCCCCTCCCCTCTCTTTCACCCGTCTTTCTTTTTTCTCTTCTCTCCTCTTTTCCCTTTTCTTTTTTAAAGACAGGGTCTCGTGGGCATCCCAGGCCAGCCTCAACTTTCCTATGCACTGAGGATTGACTGTGAACTCCTGGTGCCCCTGCCTCCACCTTCCAAGTGATTACAGGCATGCACGCTCACACTTGGTTTATGCACTGCCAGGGATTAGCAGCAGTTCTCTGTGCATGCCAGGCAAATAGTCTGCCAACCAAGCTGCACCTCCAGCCTGCATTCATTTTCTTACGGCCCAAAGCCTAGATGTGGTTTAGCATTCTTTGGAAAGAAGTCAGAGTGCAGGGGTCTCAAAGGTGTTTGTAGGACAGTGTTCCTGGGGGGAAGAAGAAAGGATGTTGAGTCCAGAAGACAGCAGGATGTGGCAGTCCCACAGTAGGACATGTTATAGGCCTTCATCTGTGAGCTTTGGAGGAGCCCACTCTTTTTTTTTTTCAGCTGAGGATTGAACCCAGGGCCTTGTGCTTGCTAGGCAAATGCTCTACCACTGAGCTAAATCCCCAACCCTAGGAGGGGCCCACTTTTAACAAACGAGTCTCGCCTGGAAAACCTTTCCTGCCACTTTTAGGCTAACTGCAGCTCCTGGTTTGGTGTTCTCATGACACCAGCTCACCATCTGCCCAGCACCAGTCCTGCAGGAGATTGTATTATCCAGTTACTGTTTGTCAGGCTGAACAGACTGTGAGTTCCTGAAGGTTCAGGCACTTCCTGAATGTACTCTCCATGGTGTCCTGAGGTCCAGCATTAGGCTTAATGTATAATGAGGGCCAGATGGTGTCTGTAGAGTAAACGAATCAGTGGACACTATGTGTGATGGGTGGTTGATGGGTGGATGGATGGGGCTGATGAATGGGGCAGTGGATGGGCAATGTATGGGACTGGTGGATGGATGTGTAATTGAATGGGTCGATGAACAGATATGTAGGTGTGTATGTATATATATGTATTGGTGAGTGGATGGGCTGATGTATGGGGGAATGTATGAATGGATGAATGAGTGAGTGTCTTAATTCTATTGCTGTGAGGAGACACCATGGCCACAGCAACTCTTATAAAGGGAAGAATTTAATTGGGACTGGTTTATATTTCAGAGGTTTAGTCCATTATCAGCATGGAAGGAAGCATGGCAGCATGCAGGTAGACATGGTACTGGAGAGGTAGCTGAGAGTTCTACAACAAGATCTGCAGGCAGCAGGAAGAAAGAAAGATGCTGAGCCTGGCTTGAGCATTTGAAACCCCAAAGACCACTCCAGTGACACACTTCCTCCAACAAGGCCACACCTCCTGATAGTGCCACTCCCTGGTGACCAAGCATTCAAATATATGAGCCTATGGGGTCCATACCTATTCAGACCACCACAGTGAATAAGTAGATGGATGGGTGGATGATGCCAGAAGCCCCAGGGAAGAGGGTGAGCGCTCTGAGAGGCTGACTGCAGTTCAATATAAGGAAGAACTCTCTAACCGAAGCAATAGCCACTGCATTAGATGACATACTGTGAGGGATGGTGAGCTTCCCAGCATGCATGTCCAGCTGGAGGCCAGATGATGGCTAGTCATGATGCACTGGGGAGTGTCCTTCCAGGAAATAGACTCTGGGACTGTCCATCTGAAAGAAACTAGGGTTCACTATTCTAGACTCCCAGGAGGGTCTTTGATGCCCTGCAGTAGAAATGAGGCTGGGTATCTTGGGCAGTTCCTGGATTACTGTTAAGTAATATAGTTAATTGATTATATTTTAATTTATTTTTTACATTTGTGTGTGTGTGTGTGTACCTACCACAGCATGTATGTGGCAGTCAGAGAACAATTTGAAGAAGTTGGTTTTCTCTTTCTAACATATGGGCTCTCGGATTGAACATAGGTTGTCAGGCTTGGTGGCAGGTGCTTTTACCTGCTGGGCCAATCAGTTCCTCCTAGGGGGCTTTTCAACTTGATTCCACCTCATTAGGTTTTTCCTTTTTGGTGTAATGAAGAGAGGGTATTGATGGTAACATCCCAACTATAGAATTTTCTGGGTATTCCAAGGGGATTCTATGGAATGAATCACTGAGTCTTTTTAGCACCCCAAGGCATTATGATTATTATCCCAGATTATTACAGATCAGGAAACTAAGGCACGGAGGTTACATAAATGCCCAATATCTCAATCAATAAATAGGAGAAAACAGGACTTGAAGCTAAGCAGCCTCTCTGCCATGTTCCATTTTACTGCCTCTTAGGGCATGATTGACACTTTTCAGTGTTCTATAGACAGCAAAAGTGTATGCTGTATTTTCAGATGAGGCAAAGTTTTACACAGAGAGAAAACTGTGTGAATTGATTCTTCTGTGGTTTCAAATATTTTGTCTATTTGACCGGTCTAGTTCTGAAAATTTCTGCTCTAATTTTAATTAGTAGCAGTTACATATAAAAGCAAATTATTGTTATTGTCATTGTTTTTTGAGACAGGGTCTCACTGTGCAGCTTTAGCTGGCCTGGAACTCACTATGTAGACCAGACTGGCTTCCTACTCGTGGAGATGCACCTGCCTCTGCCTCCTAAGTGCTAGGATTAAAGGTGTGCATCACCATACCTGGCCAAAAGTTCTAGTACTGGGCCTTCATGCACTGTAAGATTTTCCTCATGCTCACTGTATTGTTGTCTGTAATGTGAAGGATTCTTTGTTCTAAATTTCGTATAGTCTGGAAGTAGCATTCCCTTCCCACTTTCTGTTTGTCTCGCCCGCTTCCCCTCGCCCACCCCTAACCTTCCATCACTAACCTCTTAGTCATAGAGAGAGTGTGTTCCCTCCTTTCGTTTCTAATTCAGCCTTTCTGACCTGGCTTCCTAGTAAATGAGACAATTCTGGGTTCCTGTATGGTTTCCATACCTGACTCTTGTTTCTATTTTATTTATGATGATAATGATGTATTTTTACATTATCCCTCATGATTGCCTTTGAAGATTACCATATTTTAAATTTGTTGTTTGATAATTTCACACATGTATGCAATGTATTTTGGATCATATCACCCTCCACTCCCCTACACCAGATCATCTTGGATCTCTTCATGTTTGCCTTTTTTTTTTTCTCTTTTGAGCACTTGGAATTTTCTTCTTTTCTGCCCCACAAGCCTCAAGTCTGTCTAATTTTCTCTTGTCTTATAATCTAGGGCATGTAACCCTCTTTATATTTGGAGACAGAATACTAAATGCCTGCTCCAGCAAGTGGGCCTGCCTCCTGTTCTGTTATGCTCTGTGCCTCCTGCCTCGCTGGAGCATCTGATTAATCTACTTCTTCAATCTCCTGTCTCTGCTGCTTCTATGTTTCCTTAACTTTTCTTTTCTAATCACCAGACTTTCAAAGCCTTTCTTCTCTTCTGCATGTAGTCCTTCTCCCACCTATAGGTTTTGCAGAAACAGCATCCTGCCTTCCAGATGTTTACTCTGTGAGTTGTCTTCACAGACTAAGCCACCCACACTCCTGGGCAGTTTATCTCCAGACAATTGAACTTAGCTTCTCATCTAGTAAACTATCGTTCTCCTTGACTCTTCTCTCATCCATTAACCCCTCCTTCTGTCTGTTTTTCAGTTCATCTGTCAATCTGTCCATCCCTCCCTCCCACTCAGTGAACTTCCAAGTGTTTACAAAGTGTATTTGGTCACCCTTGTTCTTCCCTCCCTTTCTGCCACTTTGAACACTCTTCCATCTACTTCCCTGGCTTGTCAGACAGCTATCCGGATCACATGGCTCCTTGCTCTTCTCTGTTCAACTAGCTCCCCTCAGAGACTCTTCCTTGACCACCTCCATTAGCGGCTCACTCTCTGTCCCACACCACATCCCTTCCGGTCCACAGCACCTCTACCTACTCTTCGTACATCTTGGTTTTTTTGTCTTTCCCTCTAATGTGAAGAAGCTCTCCAAGAAGCTTTCCTCTCCTCTTCTACTGACTTTCATACCCTCCCCCCCCATGCCCAGAACAGTGACTGACTCACAGCTGATGTGCAAAAGTTCATTGCAGAAGGAGCTAAACGCTGTTTCTCTTCAACAACTGCCTCTCTTCTGGCCCAGCAGACAGGCAACACCTCAGCTGGAAGCCGGGTCGATGGCCTCTTTTGAGAAATGCCCACTGTTTTCTGGTCTCCCAAGCTGCACCCGAGAAGCCCAGTGCCAGCTCACCCTCTATTCTTCGTCGATATCCTCATTTGGACAATGCTGTCCTTGTGAATTTTGGTTTCTTTGTCGTTCTCTTTCTTTATCCTTGAGTAGGTGCCTTATTCCATTATACCAACATATGCTGTAACAAAATACCCGAGGCCGGGTGCTTTCTAATGTAAACAGGTTTATTTGGCTCATGACTCTGATGTTTGGAGCCTTTAAAGAGCCCGGGGCTAGCATCCTATCAAAGGTCCCCTTACTGTATCATTGCAGCCCAGAAGAGCAGAAAGTGGGCCAGTGGCGTATGGAAAGGGCTAAGCATGTGGATGGTCTCCCCATAGCAACCTGCTCTCATGAGAGCAAACTGGGGCTCCGAGAGAACTATATTAATCTTTCCTAAAGACCATTTCCAGTGATCTAAATACATTCCATCGAGTCCCACCTCTTTAAACAATTTATTAGCTCTTTGAGAATTTTGTACAATGTAGTTTTTCATAGTCTCAGATTAACTCCTCATCTTTCCACCCAACTTTGTGTGTGTGTTGCAACCCACCCCCCATCAAGGCCAATTTGTGCTACCCAAATACTCTTGGATGTGTGACCTTCCATTGGAGGATGGCCACCAGAGACTACACTTTTTGAGAAAACTGAGCCTTCCTCTCCTAATAGTTCCTCAGCTATGGGGTGGAACCTCAGGCTAAGTCCCACTTCTTTAAAAAATATTTACTTATTTAGTTTTTCAGTATGGACCCTTTGTGTTTCAGGCCGGCCTTGAACTTGCTTTGTGGTCAAAGGTGACCTTGAATTTCTGATTCTCCTGAGATTACTGTCACATACGGTGTAGTTTGTTCATATTCTTAGATTGACTCCCCGGCTTCCCACCCAACTTTGTGTGTGTCCCCAATGGAGTAATATCCTCTCCCTGCCTTCCACCCAACTTTGTGTGTGTCTCTGATGGAGTAATATCCTCTCCCTGCTTCTCCTTTTAGAGACTACCCTGCCCATCATCACACTGAGGGCTGGGCAACCAGCACAC
Organism: Onychomys torridus; assembly: GCF_903995425.1. NCBI lineage: Eukaryota > Metazoa > Chordata > Mammalia > Rodentia > Cricetidae > Onychomys > Onychomys torridus. Next base: position 32,501,255 of record NC_050452.1, read on the forward strand.
CAACCTTGGGACACACACAATCTACAACAAACCCACATGGGAAGAGTCCTCAGGCTGTCAGCAGATGAGTGAGTGGATACACGAGGGAAAGGAGGACTTCGGACTGAGAGGGCCAGGGAGGGGTTTCACGGCAGAACAAATGCACTGTCAATCACCGAGACCTTCTAGAGCACTTTGGGGCCCCAGAACAACCTCATCTACCCACTAGGGAACTTGTTAGAAATACTGTGACCCCACCTCAGACCTACTGAGTCAGAAACCATCATGGAGCACAGCAGTAGGAGCTTTATCAAGGCTCTTTCCAGGGCATTCTGATGCATGCTCAGGTTTGTACACCACTACTGTAGACAGTCTTTATTTAGTAGGTGGGGGAATCGAGTCTAGAGTTAGGGAGATGATATGTAGCAACACACACACCTGTCTGGTACCCAGGATCCCATAGCTCAGGGCTTAGCTCTTGCCACCCAAACAGGCTGTTTCATGTGGTCTTTTTATCATTATCATTATCATTATTATTATTATTATTATTATTATTATTATTATTATTATTTTCTAAATCAGAAAGAACCTTGTATTCATCAGCCACTCTGAAAGCACTGGGATTGAATCTCCACGCTTACAGAGGTTCTGATTTCACTGGGGGTTTGCCAGGATTCACAAAACAACAAGTTCTCATCATTTCTATAGGGCTCTGAGTGGCAGCAGTGAACTGGGCTGTTGCCTTTCCCCAGAGGTGGCTCTGGCAGCCGTGAAATACGATCACTCCTGCCTGGCTCTTACCTTGGTTCCCCAGTGCCTAGCATATGTGATCCAGTTTCCTCTGTGCGTGGGAGAGGACATGTGAGTCAGGCCATTGATGCCAGAAGGGCCCAGGAGCTTGGACACTACCCACATGTCCAGCACAGCTGCTTTCCTTGCCCAGATTTGCATTTGTCCAGCACCTTCCAAACAGGTTTTGTAATCCTTGGCCAGATTAATAGTATAAATAACTACTTAACTCTTCACCTTACTTACAGGCACTTTTCCTGATGGCTAGTACAGACACTCTTCCTACTGAATTTTAAGAAGTCAACTTTCTAGTTTACTTTTACTTGTGTGTGTGTGTGTGTGTGTGTGTGTGTGTGTGTGTGTGTACCTTTGCATAGAGTTCGTGTATATGTGGAAGCATGTATGTGATTAGAGGATGCCTTTAGTGTCACTCCTCAGGTACCATCCCCTTGCTTGAGATAGAGTCTCTCACTAGCCTACTAATTCAACAAATAGGCAAGGCTATCTGGCCAGCAAGCTCCAGGGATCTTGCTATCTAAATCTCCCATCTCTCCATCTATGAGATTACAGATATGTGTGGGAATGCCCAGTTTTTATGTGGGTAGTGGGGATCTGAAATCAGGTCCTCATGCTTGCCAGGAAAATGATTCAAAACAGCATCGTCTATGCAGTCCTTGTTGTTTGTTTGTTGATAGTACCTATCTTAGGGGCTGGAGAGATAGCTCAAGGGTTAGGAGTACTTGCTAATCTTGCAGAGGACCAGGATTTAGTTCTCAGGACACCACAACCATTTGTATCTCCAGTTCCAAGGATCTGATGCCCTCTTCTGGCCTCTGAAGGCACTGCAGACATATGGTGCACATTCATACAGGAACACACACATACACATAAAATTATTAAATAGTGTTTAACAGTCTTAGCAGGGATGACTTGCTGTTTGTGGTGGTTTGAAAGAAAATGGTCCCCAAAGGGAGCACTATTAGGAGGTGTGGCCTTGTTGGAGTGAGTGTGGTCCTGTTGGAGGAAGTGTGTCATTGTGGAGGCAGGCTTTAAGGTCTCATGCATGCTCAAGATACTGATACCATCCAGTGTCCCAGACCACTTCCTGTTGCTTGCAAGCAAAGATGCAGGACACTTGGCTACTTCTCCAGCATGATGTCTGCCTGCATGCCATCATGTTGTACCATGATGATAAAGGACTAAACCTATGAAAATGTAAGCCACCCCAATTAAATGTTTTTTCTTTATAATAGTTTCTATAGTCATGGTGTCTCTTCACAACAATAGAAACCCTAACTAAGATAGTCTCTTGGTCTTGTCTTGCCTCTCCTTAATGTTTAGTGATTTGGGGCACCTTTTCCTGTACTTTGTGGCTGTTTTTTAATATCATCCTTAGAGAAATGTTTGTTCAAGTTCCTTTGGCTAGTTTCATTCTGCAGATGTCTTTGTATGCTGTAGATATTGATGGCTGTGTAGAAAGGTGTCTTCGTTAGGGTTTTATTGCTGTGAAGAGATACCATGACCATGGCAACTTTTATAAAGGAAAACATTTAACTGGGGCTGGCTTACAGATTAGAGATTTAGTCCATTGTCATCATGGCAAGAAGCATGGCAGCGTGCAGGTAGATGTGGTACTGGAGGGAAAGCTGAGAGTTCTACATCTGGATTGGTGGGCAGCAGGAAGAGAGCATGACACTGAGCCTGGCTTGGCCTCCTGAAACCCCAAAGCCCACCCCCAGTGACACACTATCTCCAACAAGGCCACACCTCCTAATAATGCCAATCACCATGAGCCTATGGGGGTCATTTTCATTCAGACCACCACAAAAGGTAATTTTCAAATATTCCCTCCCATTTTTGGTGCTCTCTTTCTTTGTTGAGAATGTTCTGTGGTTTACACACCTTTTCATTTTGATACAATTCATTGATGGATCCAATCTCCTTAATCTTTCTCTTACATTTTTTTCCTAGTAGTTTTGCCTCTTTTAGCTTTGATAGAATTTTTTAGTTAATATTTGCATACAATATGGATATTGGAAGGTCCAGTTTCATACTTTTACCTGTGTGTGTCGAGTTTCCCACGGTGTGGTCTAGGCACCTTTCACCCACATGCTCTAGAGTTGACATGATTTGTTTGGGATGACACTGTGTATGCTAACACATGTGTGTTTCTCCTGCCTAGGAAGCATCACATTGTTTGCATTCATCACCATCATCCTGGGATGCTTGAAAGTCGCATACTTCATTGGATTTTCAGCGTGTTTGTCAGCCACAGAGGGCGTTTTCCCAGTCACCCATGCAGTGCATACACTGTTGCAGGTGAGCCATTGGTGCTTCTTCATGCTGCCTCTGCTCCTGTGCAGCTGGTGTGCAAAAGTCCACAGCATCAACACATCTAGCTGATAGGGACAAATTTAGGATGCTTCTGTGGCTCCCGTCAGGAATCACGAGCTGGTCCAGGCACTTCTCTGGAACACTGGGACTCTTTTGTTTCCCCTCTTGTGGGCTGGAACCTTTTACAACACTATGAGGTTCTTGTTTTCAGCACGGACGATGAACTTTGTTTCTTTAAGAAGTAAGGATTTGATAGATGCCATTTGAATGCATAGCTCACAGGCAGAAAACACACCCCCTGACTGCGTAGAGTCTTAGATAGACCCCAGTGCGGCCCCTGGCCTTAGCGGGGCTCTTTAGTGACTGAGAGTTACTCTGATAAGGAAAATCATGGCCAGCATCTTTATAGCACTTGAGGATACACAAAGTGTTTTCTTGTGTTGAGTTCTTGTCCCCAGCTGATGGCCCTGGTTTTGGAGGACATAGAATCTTTAGAAGGTAGGCCTTGGCTGGGATTTTGATGGCTATAAGCACAACCACTGTGTCTGGCCTTGTTCCTGTCCCTTTCTCTGCTTTTTGGTTGGACATGATGTGACATGCCTCTGTCACACACTCCTGCCACCATAAACACCATGCGGGACACCTGCACAAAGCTTTCCTCCTTTTAGCAGTTTCTGTCAGGAATTTTGGTTCAGTTTGATGCAAAGTAATAAAGACAGTGTTTGTTGATGGATGGATGGATGGATGGATGGATGAGGAAAGATGCTATGTATCCACAATAGTGTACTATTCAGCCAGAGCAATAGTAAAATTCCAGCACAGGCAGGAACACAACGGAGCTGGAGGATGTTACATGAAATGAAATTAGTCCAGTCTGAAGACAGAGCTCATGTAGCTCAGCTTGGCCAGGAAGGCTTGGAACTCCTGATCTCCCTGCTTCCTACCTCTGAAGTTCTGGGATGATAGGCCTGTGTGTTAATACTTCTGTTTTTGTAGCACTGGAGATTGACCACAAGGCTTCTTGTAAGCTAGGCTGGCACTCTACCAACTGAGTTACATCCCAGCTAGCCAGGCATTGAGAGACAAACACTGTGCTCTCAAAAGGACAGTAAAAGGTTGATCGTGTGGAAGTACAGAAAGAATAGAGACTACCAGAGCCTAGCAAGGCTGTAGGTGTGTAAGGGCTGGTGAGAGGACAGCAGAGGGAAGGGGCAATGATGGGTGGCAGAGATTAACTGATTATTTCCAAATGACTAATAGAGCCGGCATGTTCTCAACATAAAGAAATGAGCAAAGGGGCTCAGCCATTAAAGGCACATGTGTGCAAGCCTGGAGACCTGAGTCCAGGTCCTGGAACCAAGAAAAGGTGGACAGAGGGAACCAATTCCACAAAGTTTTCCCTTGACCTCCACAAGTGTGCACACATGTGTGTACACACACACAGAAAATGACTCTATGTGCTCATTGCACGCTATTCGTGTGGGAAGTGCACTGCACAGCATAGCTATGTTCAGTTAGTGTGCTAATCAATAACAAACATATTTTAACACAAGAACAGATGCTAGGTCATCAATCTTTTCTTTATTCTTTTTAAATTTTTATTTTTTGGTTTTTTTGAGACAGGGTTTCTCTGTGTCGTTTTGGTGCCTGTCCTGGATCTTGCTCTGTAGACCAGGCTGGCCTTGAACTCACAGAGATCCGCCTGGCTCTGCTTCTCGAGTGCTGGAATTAAAGGTGTGTACCATCACCACCTGGCACTCTTTTATTTTATATATCTAGGTGTATAACATGAGAGATGATTATAGTCAAGAAAATTGTTCTATCTGGTGTCTCAGTTTCCCTTCTTGGTCTTATTAGTAGGGAGAGCACCTATAAGCCAGTGTCAGCAAGCCTGCAGTAGACACCACAATATCCTACTGTAACCCTTATCTTGACCATCAGCTCTCTAGACAGCCGTCCTGCGTGCTTGCCGGTTTGGGCCCTTTGCCTGCTTCTTCCCACTCCTGTCCCCACTCAATCTCTTTTCTACTGTGTATTCCAGTCTTCATTTTTGAGATTCCATATTTGGTGGGCTCATGCACTGTCTGTCTTCCTGGCATATTTTATATAATGTCCTCCAGGTTTGTCCACAGAGATGATAGAATTAAGCCTTGTGGTTTTCTGAGGAAGTCAGTGGAGCTCAGAGAAGACCAGAGATGTGCTTACATCGTGGCAAGAAGCAAAGATATTTTCTCCTCCCAAGTGACCCTGGAAGACTGTGAACTTGGTTCAGTAAAACTTACCGTTCAGATGCTCTGGACTCACAGCTTGAAAAGACCCTTCCGAAACTGTGTTGAACCCCAGGAAAGGGAAATCATCTTCTGTTCAAAGACACTTCTGGTTTATACACATCTTAGGTTTGGCAGACAGTTCACATGATTAGGAATGCTTCTAACACACCATCCCAGGCAAGAGCAGCTGAGAAGAGGAAGTAGAGGAGCTTGGGTAGCTTGGTTCAGTGGTGGACTGGTGGGAAAGGCAATAGTGAAGGACTGGGCCTTTCAGAGGAAAAGGAAGTCCTTGGGGTGGCCCTGATCCAATAAATCCTGTGTCTTTATAAGGCAAGCTAGAACACAGGCACACACAGGACAACCATGTGAGGTCTCACATTGAAAGGTATCATCTACAGGTAAGGAGAGAGGCCCCAGGAGAAACGGACTCTGCCGACATCTTGAACTTGGACATTCAACTTCCAGGACTTAGATGTGTTTAGTTTAAGACAACTTACCTCTGGGACACAGTGATATTAGCTTGATCAGATAGCCCCCCCCACATGCAGAATAGATATCCTTAATCAAATGTAGCCCCATCCACCGTAGATACTCTCAGTCCAATGCACCCCCATCTATAGAAGACATCCTCAGTCAAATGTAGCTCCATCTATAGTAGACACTCTTGATCAAATGCACCTGCAGCAGACATTCTGAGTCAAATTTAACCCTACCTCTACCTCAGATATGGTTGCTTGAAATTTTGGGGAGCTCCATCTGGGGCACAGTGTATTCCTGGTAAATTAGGGTCCCCTTTCAGGGCTCTTAGTTTCATTAATAAAAGAAATGAAGGAAGTACTCATAAGGAAGCTTGTAGACATTTTTATTAGAATTTAAAAGGAAAACAACAGAGCTGGCAAGCTGCAAGTCTTGGCAGCTGCCAGGAGAAGGGATACAGAGAGGAAGAGAGAAGAGCATGTCTATTAGCAAGCAGCCACATGGCAGACAAGCAGCTGCATAGAGAAGCAGACTGGAGAAAGGTTGAAGGAGCCCAAAAAATAGCCAAAAGAAGGAAAATGAGGCTTAAAAAAGCCATTCTGAGTAACTCAGAAAAATGGGTAAACTTAACCTAGCCCTCATAGTGCAGTTCTAGTGACCACACAGAGGGGTGGGCATTCTGGTAAGGAAACACACATTATCTCATTAAGGGAATAATTATTCCTCCCATATGTTTAGCATGGTGTAAAGTGAATCCACCTTCTTGAGGGGTGGTCCTTGGCCAAGTGATTGACAGACACAGCTGGGTTCATGGCCTATGTTCTGGGTAGATTGGAATGTTAGGTCTCCACCCAGGCTAGAGAGTTTGTTCCCTTGGCTAGGAGGAAATACTCATGTCTCAACAGAGTTCTGGCCTTTCAATGCTACTGTAACAATATCCTCAGTCAAATGCTGCCCTCCATCTGCTTCAAATAGCCTCAGTCCAACACAGTCCTTCATTCACGGCAGAAATCCTGTGACCTCACCCTGTAACGCTTGGTGCTCTGACCAGGGTGGCAGATCATAGAAGAGGGTATCTGGACAGTGTGGAGTGAGGTACCATGTTTGCCAGGGCAGACTTCTGGTCATACCAGAAGCACGCTCTTGTGTGTGCATACGTGAGTGTGTGTGTGTGTGTGTGTGTGTGTGTGTGTGTGTGTGTGTGTGTATGGTTAGGCATGTGTACATTGTTTAGGAGCCATCTGTCCTAGTAAGCTTCTCTGCTGCTGTGAAAAAATACTGTTCAAAAGCAACTTGGGGGCAGAGATTATTTGGCTAATAAGTTATAGTCCATCATCGAAGGAGGGCAGGGCAGGAACTCAAGGAAGGAACCTGGAGGCAGAGACACTTCTTACTGGCTTGTTCTCTCTAGCTTGCTCACTTAAAAGTTTATCTTTATATTATGTGTATGAATGTTTTATCACACAATTGTCTGTGCCCCTGGAAGCCAGAAAGGGTATTAGAACCCCTGGTCCTAGAGTTATAGACCGTTGTGAGCTGCCATGTGGGTGTTGGGGGCTAAATCTTGTTCCTCTGGAAGAGCAGCCAGTGCTCCCAACCACTGTGCCCTTCCACACAGCTACCATTCTTATACAGGTCCAGCTGCTTAGGGACGGCACTGCCCACAGTGGGCTGGGGTCTCCCACATCAATTAGCAATCAGTAAACTGCTTCACAGTCTGATGAAGGCAATTCTTCCTCCCAAGTGACTCTGGGTTGTGTCTAGTTGACAGCTGAAGCTAACTATGATGCCATCTACTTCTGTATTTTGAGACAGTTTTCTTATTGGCTTAGGGCTTGGCAGTCCAACTAGGTTATTTGCTCAGTGAACCATGGGGATTCAGCTTTGATGTGGGTCCTAGGGATAGGACTCAGGTCCTCATGCTTGTGTAGCAAGTGAGCTATCTCCTATGTGATGTATTTCTTTTCTGTTTCCTTGACCCAAATTTCCTGATATTTAGACTGTATTTATTCGTTGACAATTTTATGCATGTGTATAATACACTCTGGTCACACCCATCTTCACCCTCTCTGATTCCTCTCTCACCCACACTAACACTCCCCTCTTCCATCAAGTCCCCTCCCAGTTTCATGTCTTTTTATTTTGCTTTGCTCATTGCTTTATTTAACCAGGGCCACCCATGTGAGCTCTGGAATCTAAAACACTCCTGGTCCCATGCATTCCAGTCCACAGGGAGACAGCCTGTTCCAGCATCCATGCCTCTCCTTCTCCCCTGCACTGTTAATGATGGCATGGCCAAGGGGCTGGATAGCATATGAGAGAGTCAAAAGGAGCCCAACCGAAAACCAAGCCTGCTCGTCACTGAAAGTGCTCAGTCTTTGCTTTCTGGACATTGGTGGATAAAACCTGACAAATATGGCTAGAAAACAACTTAGTGAATTTCATGACAAACAGACTGGTGCCCACATGCCTATCCCAGACCAGACATCTTTAATCAATTACAGCACAGCTCCATCCACAGCAGATATCACCAAACAGTTCTAACTCTAACTTCTCAGGAGGACTCCCTCAATCAAATACAGGTCTCCACCCATAGCAGACATTCTTAATTCATTGCAGCACTTCTTCCACCTGTCTTGGGAGGCCCCACCTGGCTTCTCACAGGATCACTATTCCCACTGCAGAATGGCTCTGCTGAGAAGAGTCATCTCTTGCCCCCCCCCCCCCCCAGTTTTATAACTTCTCAAGTGTGCAAACAGAGTGGCAGTTTCCTCACTAATGTGTTTTCCTTTATTTCCATCTAGGTCTATTTTCTCTGGGGCCATGCTAAGGATATTATCCTGTCTTTCAAAACCTTGGAAAGGTAAAAACTGTGAGCAATTGCTTTACTTGCTGGTTGATATTTGTTTAGATTAAATGTTAGAAGAAACCAGACTCAGGACTGGCATCCAGCTGGGGCTATCAGCCCCAAGAGCAGAGTCCACCCCCAAAGCAAAGCCCTTCTAGAACGTCAGTTCCTCCCAAGCCATTCCTGGGAGACAAGGATGTGGGTGGGAACTTTCCTGTCATGGCCTACTTCCCTTTCACTGTCCTCAGTTTACTCATCTGTGAGGTGGGAGCAGTGAGGTGGCCTACCGCTGATGATAACTGTTACAAAGTGCAACATCCATGTCCATTGAGTGTTGGGCCTGATAACTCTGGTTATGATGTGGTAAAGGGAAGAATGGCCAGAAGGAAGAGGTGAACTCTGCAAGGGCAGGTTAAACATGGATGGATCGAGGAATAAACACGTGCTCTATGGAAAGACCTAGTATTACATACACCATTTCCATGGGGGAATCAACTCCTCCCTTCCAGCATTTGAGATGACCACTGGCCTTGAGAAGATTGGCTCATGTGTGACCACTGGGTAGAACAGCTTCAACAGGCTGCAGATGTAGAGATTAAGTCTATTGCCCAGCACATCCTTTGTGTCTCCAGTTTGCACAGGGCTAGTGGCCTGGTGGGGTTGGTGGTGATGATACTGAGGTGTCCTTGGCTGTGTGGGAGGCACCCTGGGGTTTGCATCCATCACGTGGCTAGGGCAGTGACCTTGGCAGTGATCTTTAACCTTGCTATCAGGAATACCAGATGCCCCACCTCCTGGCCAAGGTGGCCAGGGGATGAGGTATGCTCACATGGTTCCCCCAACGGAAGGGGTAGTCACTGAGATCCAGGACTTCCAGAAGCCATCACTTAAGGCTGATGAGGTGGCTCAGTTGGTAGAGTGCTTGTCTAATATGCATGGTCCTGGGCTCAATCCCTAGCACTGAATAAACCAGGCATGGTGGTGCTTGTCTGTAGCTTGACTCAGAAATAAGAGACAGGAGAGTCAGGAAATCAAGGGTCATTCTTGGCTATGTAGGGACACTGAGATTGAGAGCAGCCTAGGCCAAGGCTTCCATGGCCACTATCACATCTGGTCTCTACCCATTTCAGGGTGAGGGTATGCTTTTCCATCTGTTAATGTGTCAAGCAAGATGGCAAACATTTTGAATTCCTACCACTCTTAGATTTTTAGATGTCAAGTTCTTCATAAAAAGTGGAAGATGAGGTAGTCTCAAGCCTATGTCATGACGGAGGCTAGAGTTGAATCCAGGGTGCTCCTCTAGGGAGGGCTGGCCTCAGTTGAGGACGGTCACCACAGTTCTATGCCAGTTACTATGTTGGCAGTTCTGGCTGGGTCCTGTGGACTTAGGACTTTCCTTAGCCTCCTTCATGAGGTGTATGAATGACATCCATCCTGCCACATCCTTTGTCAGTGGCTTCTGCAAAGGTCCTCCCAGGTAAGAAACACCCCTTTTGGCATTCCATCCATCTCTTTCCCCAGACATGCAGTTGAGAGGGCCTATGGTTCTTCACACATCTTAGGAAGCACAGACGGATACTAGAGATGACTCCTGGGATGCATCCTGTCACCGTGGTCTAGATGTACAGGAACTAAGTGTGGGAAAGGCCTCAGGCATGGGACATGACACTTGCCCTTAGCATGAAGGACTTTTTTCAAATTGACCTTGGAAGGTTCTTAGGGTGGTGCATGGCCAAACAGTGTGACCCTTGGTGACTTCATACTGATTCTGTGGCTTCAGCAGGCTCAGGATTGGACACTGGAACAGGAAAAGGGGAAACAGAAGGGCAGCTGTGTGCACTGTAATAAAAGAAAGCCACCTGCCAGAGGTAATGGCATTGTCCGGGCTGTCAAAGGCTGTATAGAGCAAGCGGGTTATGAGTTGTAGCAACAGGGCAGGCACAGGGCCAGGCTGATGGACAGACTCTCATGCTGTCTCCTTTTTTCTGCCTTAGTTCTGGTAGTTGGGCAGGTGCCAAGGTAGCTGTATCACACAGGAAGGTGCTGCCTTCCCTGGCTCTTGGGATGCTTGGACTCAGCTGGGGTGGACACTCAGGGGAGAGGAAGGGAGGCCTGCGACAAGGATGTTCCAGTGTTCCTATAACTCAGTTATGGAAAGGTGGTCTCTGAGCTGGACAGGGGAGCACACACGGCTACCTCTGGGTAAGCCCAGAAAGTACCCACAGCTGCCTTTAGGCTTTCCTCTCCAGTGTACTGTTGGATGCCTCTCCTAGATAGCTGTGCTGCTGTGCTGTAGATTGCCCAGAAGCTACCTTAAGTGAACACAGCTGCAGCCACAGCAGGATGTAGGGAATTCACAGGAGGCAGGGACCACGTGGAGACAATGTGTCCTTCCCATCTCTCTTCTGTTCCCTAGAGTCCAGTGTCCGACCTCACATGTGCCCTCTTCCTGATGAGGCCACAGTGTGGTTTAGAGGCTAAGATTATTTCCACTACTCCAGCATGGCCACTTCAGGTGTGACAGTGGAGGAATTCCTGAGCCTAGCTGGGACTTTACGTCATCTGGAGCAGGCTTCTGTGTTTATACCCTGCCCTCTTTGGTGGATTGGGGCTTCATCCCATACTGGTTGGCTCATGGTTACAAGATGATGGCCACAACCTCAGCCTTCATGTCCTCACTCAAGACTGTTGAAGGAGTCAATGTTGAAAGGAAAAGACTTTTCTAATTCTTATATCATCAAACAAGCAAGAGCTTTTCAGTAATTCACCATAGATTATACGTTATAATGGCCCTAGCAAGACAGGCCAAGACCAGCTGCAAGGAAAGCCATGAGCAAGTGTGTGCAGATTGTTTTTTACTGGCAGGTGAGAAAGCAGAGGAAATGGACGGCTATGGTTTCTGGGTTGGTCAATCAACATCAAGGGTGTCCCTACTGTCCACAGTCCACCTGGCCCTTCCATCTCCTTCATTGTTCTCTCTTTGCTTCCTCTTTGGAGAAAGAAAGTGGGCTCTGGGCATTGCTTGCCTTTAGTAAATTTCCTTCCCCATGTCCCCACTCCCAAGATGCAGTGTCTTTGATGTCCCACAGACAATGATTTAAAGACAGGCAAGCCCAGATGCTCTGACTCTCATCCAGCTGGACCAAAGGCTGAGGGAGGAGTGTGTGTGTGTGTGTGTGTGTGTGTGTGTGTGTGTGTGTGTGTGCACATGCATGGGATATCTCAGCCTTACCCATGGGCTCGGCCCTTTCCCAGGGCCACTCAAGAGCAGGTGTCCTGAGACATGTGCTTTTCAGGTTCGGGGTGATCCACTCGGTGTTCACGAACCTGCTGCTGTGGGCCAACAGCGTCCTGAATGAATCAAAGCACCAACTGAATGAACACAAGGAACGGCTTATAACGCTGGGCTTCGGCAATATCACCATAGGTGAGGGAGCCTTCCCCTGCTCAGCCCTAGTCAGGTCCCTGGGGAGCCACCTGAGCAGAGAGACCCTGCTGTGGACACTTTCTCTAACCCTGCAGGCCTTCAGTCTGCCTCCCCAAGGCAGTAATTATAGGCTTCACCTGGCTTGGGCATGTGGCGGCCCAGGGTTATCATTTGGGTGTCTGTCTCTCACAGCCCATTGGCTGGAGAGCTCCATGTCTTTTTTTTTCCCCCACTGTGGAAGATTGGTGGTTTTCTCTGTTGGCGTTTTAATTAGGATCTTTTAGCCAATCTTTCTTCTGAGAGGTTGGCCTGTGAGCCCTGGGGAGCTCTCAGCCTGCCTTCGTGCATGTGAAGGCTTTTAGCTGACTGACTGCTGTTGATCATTATTTGGGCTCATCTTTATTTTTTCCCTCGCTCTGCTGGGGAGTTATCCCGGGGTGGGGGTGAATCATCCTCACATCTTCTCCTGGAGTTCTTGAGCATGTGTGACTTCACCATATCTATCTGGGAACATCTGGACAGAGAAGAAGGCAGGATGGAGCACAGTGCACCGGGAAGTGGAGAATTATAGTTTGGGTCTTGTTTTCATCGGATGCTAGCTGTGTGGCTTTTGGAGGCTATTCAACCTCTCTGGGCCTGCCTTTCCTCTTTGTAAAGTAAGGAGACTCCAAAATGCTGTGCTTTCAAAGATCCTTCTGGCTGCAGCCTTCTGTGCATGGGGCTCGGCAGAAACGTGGCTCTGTCAGCCTACACGAATGACTTCTACAGGTCTGTGTGGGAAGGGCTCTCTGTCTTTGGCCTCTCTTCCTCTTGGTTACAATAGCTGCCACAGCAGTGACAATTTCATAATAGAAGCAAACTTTTATTAGGCACTGCCTGGCTTTTATTAGGCATGTGCTGACTTCCAGGCAGGGCTCTAAGTATTTTACCAGGCTCATTAACTCTGGCCTGGCCTTCCCCTGAGGTGGGCAGTATTAACCATTAATGGTTAGAGACATTGTGCCAACTGAAAAGTGATGTGTCTGAGGTGGCTCAGCCGGCAAGAGATTAAAAGTTCCCGACTATCTCATACCATTTTAGTGACATTTAGGTGAAAGCCTTTTCCAATCAGAAGAGACATTTCCCACAAAGCCTTGAATCATATAGTCTAAACACACACGCACACGCACACGCACATGCACACGCACACGCATGCATGCACACACACACATCGTGTTCACAGAAAAAATTAGACATTGTAGGGAAGCAAGATCTAGGAAAAAAAAAAAAAAAACCTTAACCCCCTGCCTCTTCCCACCAAAGAGAACCGCCACTACCCTTCTGGTTTATGTGCTTCCGGATCTTTCCTCTGTTTATGAATCAATCTAACACTTATCACTATCACCCCTCTCTCTTACACAGGCGGTGCCACGATCTCAGCCCTCTTGAGTAGCCTGCTTTTGAAGTTCAGTGGTAGCTCTGGACCATCTTTATGTGGTGATGAGTAAATCTCTACAGTGCTATTTATAATAGTGCCATTATACACTAGCATCCCATTAGAAAATGGCTGATGCCATTCTGGGGGTGAATCCCTGCTTCTTCTTCTCCATAGCATGAAACATGATGCTAAGCATGGCTCATGTCCACTTTGGGTCTAGTGATGAGGTCCAGGCTGATGGCCTTACTAGTCTCCTTATTTATTGCCTGTGCTGATGGCTGTCCTCTGCCTATTGCCCTAGTTTTGGATGACCACACACCACAGTGTAACTGCACACCACCTGCCCTCTGCTCTGCCCTCTCCCATGGGATCTACTATCTGTACCCCTTCAACATCGAGTACCAGATCCTGGCCTCTACCATGCTCTACGTGCTGTGGAAGAACATTGGGCGCAGGGTGGACAACTCCCGGCACCAGAAGATGCAGTGTAGATTCGATGGGGTCCTGGTGGGCTCCGTGCTGGGCCTGACGGTACTGGCTGCCACCATCACAGTGGTTGTGGTGTACATGATCCACATCGGGCGCTCCAAGTCCAAGAGCGAGTCGGCACTCATCTTGTTCTATTTGTATGCTATCACCGTGCTACTGCTCATGGGGGCGACCTCTTTAAATGGAGACATTTACACCCCCCCATATTGGCTTACCACAACCTGTTCTATGGGATAGAATAGCTGTCTTTTAGCTTCTAAATTTCTAAGTTTCTCAAACTGTGCTCCTGTAATGAAGGACCACAGAGAGAGAAAAAAAAAATAGGAATCCAAGCCAACAAGGAGTCTCAGGGTCAAAGACGCTAGGAAATGACGTTCACACACTTGGAATTCATAGTGCTCAGAAAAAAGCTCTCCAGAGCCCTATAGGGAAAATGAGCATCAAACCTGAGTTTGCTGGGTTTCTCAGACTCTACCTGTGATCATCCGCATCATTAAACACAATTTGAAAGTTAGTGATCCAGCCAAACACTTGGCAGAGCTCAGGGAGGCCTCTGGGGGGAGGGGAAGAAGGACTGTAGGAGCCAGAGAGGTCAAGGACACCAGGAGAACACAGCCCATAGAATCAGCTAAGCAGGCAGGGCTCATAGGGGCTCACCGAGACTGAAGCAGCGATCAGGGAGCCTGCCTTGGTCTGCGCTAGGTCCTCCGCATATACATTATGCCATTATGCTTGGTGTTCTCGTGGGACAACTAACTGTGGGAGTCGGGGCTGTCTCTGACTCTTTTGCCTGCTCTTGGTATCCTTTTCCTCACACTGAGTTGTCTTGTCCAGCCTCGATGTGAGGGTTTGTGCCTAGCCTTATTGTAACGTGCTATGCCCAGTTTAATTGATATCCCGGGGAGGCCTGCTCTTTTCTGAAGGGAAACGGAGGAATGGATCCGAGGGAGAGGGAATAAGGGGGTGGAGCATGCTGGGAGGAGTGAAGGGAGGGGAAATTGCAGTTGGGATGTAATGTATGAGAGAGAGAGGAAAAAACAAAAAACAAAAAACAAAAAAACCTACATTAGTGATTGAGTCCTTCCATTTACAAAATGCTTCCAGAAAGTGAGTCCCAGAGAGGGCCATAGGCTCACTCAGGATCGTACAGCCACCTCAGGACTCCTGGAACAGCACACCTTTGCCAGCCCCTGCCTATGCCCTGATGATCTCCTTATCTATGGGTTTGCAAGAAGTCAAAACTGGAACACCGTCCTCAGATCCCAGTATCAGTTTGACAAAAATCATAGGACTCAGTACACTAAGTAAGGTTCGCTTTCAGCCTCACTATTCAGAAAATGATTCATTCAACAAACATTTATTAAGCATGGTGTGACAGGCACTGCACATTTTACAAGAAACAAGACATAGCTGTTCAGAAGACTCATAATACAATTATCCATAAGGAAACCAAAATTGATTGAACTGCCCTTGAGAAACCGTCTTTGAAGCAGGGGAGTGTGGGAGCTTACATATGCAGAGTTCGCTTGCTTTTGTTATATGTTTGCATTTGTGACTAGTGAAATGATAGCAGAATAAAGTACTCTTCGCTGTACTCAGTGCAGAGAGGGACAGTAAAAAGACAGACAGGTGGACTCCCTTGTGAGCCCCTCACCCCATGAGTTCATCCATTCACTTGTCGCCTCTGGCTTTCTGCATGCGGGTTGAAGTTCACTCCATTTGCTACTGTCTACAAATAAAAATCATCAGCTTCCAAGCAGGATTTTGGTTTTGAAGCATTTTGAAACATATCACAGCTAAAAGACCCAAGAAAATGTGGTTTACTGAAGCCACGTCACTTTGAAAAACTGCGGATGAGAGATGGAGATGACGGGGCTGTTATTCTAGGTGGTCTTTTCAATGAACTGAGAGCATCTGTGTAGCAACCGGGACCATTGTCTCCTGTGATCCTAGAAAAAGTTTCCAAGAGTCAAAATAGAACTAGTCAGGCTTGAGAAGTCCGAATCTAACACACTGTGGAGGTGGAACTAGCCTTCAGAGTGCCCTGAAGGAGTGACTGACTAATAGTGAGAAAGCTAAGAATTTAGCCATTCCTTAAGGCCTTTTGTGGCAGGGGTG